>NC_056744.1:1003149730-1003434730 GCF_019279795.1 Protopterus annectens | reverse complement strand
CTATGTAGCACATCATCAAGGACATAATTAACAAGGATATAGGGAATCTCCAAACTCTTGATCCCATGCAATTTGGTTCTGTGAAAGGTAGATCATGCCTGCTCAACCTGGTTGTCTTCTTTGAGTCAGTCACCAGAGCTGTGAATGAGGGCAAGGCAGTTCATACAGCCTACCTTGATCTAGCCAAGGCCTTTGATACCATTCCCCACTCAGGAATTATTGATAAACTCACCAAACTAGGCATCGACCCCTATATCACTAAGTGGCTTGCAAATTGGCTCACAGATGAAAGTAGTCTCTCACAGTGTGAAAGTAGTGGACTCCAAGTCATACTGCTGACCAGTCACTAGTGGAGTCCCACAGGGATCGGTCCTGGGTCCTCTCCTATTTGGCATCTACTTCTCAGACATCCAAGCCAACATGGAGGGACTCTGGCTGACCGAGTTTGCAGACAACTACAGGTTGGGAGCCATTATTAACTCCCCAAGTGATGCAGACATCCTACAGAAAGGCCGCACTGAGACCAATGACTGGTGTCGAAACCATGGCCTTAAGCTTAATGCCAAAAAATACATTGCAATCCCCTTTGGGAAAAACTCAGTTCCCACTAATTACCACATTGATGGGAGCTCACTGAACACTGAAAGCATTATAAGAGATCTCGGGACACAGGTTGACAGCAACCTCTCCTTCGACTACCACATTGCCACTGTGGTCAGAAAGTCCCTCTATGTAGCAGATCTCATTAACAAGGGTTTTGCATCCAGGAAGAAAGAGGTCATCATCTCTCTCTACTCTTCCCTCATTAGGTTAGTCATCGAATATAATGCCCCATTTGGCATGTACCTAACTAGACACATGCAACTGCTGGAAAGGCCACAAAAGTACCTCACAAAGAGGATCCTAGGCCTTAAACACATGTCCTACATGGACAGACTCAAAAAACTCCAGCTATTCTCTGCCTCATATCATCTACTAAGAGGTGATCTCTGCTTGACTTACAAAGCCATGTCTGACCCAGCTCTGTTAGAAATGCTACATCTAAAGAAATCCCAATTCCTCCACACCACATGTCCCAGAGACCTTAACCTCATTACCACAATCAATAGACCATGCTGGAGGGACAGGTTCATAACTCAGAGACTGCCCATGCTCTGTAACAAACTCCCCATACATGTCAAGCAGAGCACCTCACTGGCCCTTTTCAAGAGAAATCTTGATCAGTAGATGGGAAATAGAAAGTTCACCCCGGGGATCACTCCAGTGGCTCTACTTGATAGATGCACTGGGAACTAACATCGGGCGGCACGATGCCATGGCACTTTTATGGGCTAAGATTCCAGGGCCATTAGCCTAGTACACACCTATTAGTAGGTCATTCATATCACATGTGTAGAATTGTTAGTTAATGAGGCTGAGAATGCATTTTGTGCATGTCCTTGTGCTTTCCAGAAGACAATAATGTCATCTGTTGAGCTTCACTACACTAGAACCTTTTATCTGACTAATATCTGAGTAATAAAGAAGCTATGGCTTACCTATTATTCAGTAAAGTCAGATATAGGTTAAACGAGTGATGGTACTTTTATGAAATTAACATATTAAATCCTTAAGAGTTGAAAGCAGTCTAAGTGGAAGAAAATAAAGGTATTTAAACTGTTAAAGAAAAAAAGAGATATAGACACTTGCTTTATAATATAGATATAGGTTCTGGAAACTACAGACCTATTATTCTGACTACTTTTAATATGTCAAGCCATGGAACAGATTATCATGGAAATGATCATAAAAGACATAAGCAAACTTCAAACACCGGACCCAACCCAGTCTGGCTTTGTCAAAGGCAGATAATACCTACTAAACCTGGTAGACTATTTTTCAGAAGGTCACCAAGGCAATGAATGAGGGGAAAATGGTGTATACCACCTACCTAGCCCTGGCTAAGGTAATAATACAATATTCCAATTGGGCATAGTTGAAAAACTCAAAAAAAAACCTTGGCATAAACCCTTACATAACTTGCTGGATTGCCAGCTGGCTAACAGTCAGGACTCAGGAAATCAGAATTGTTGAGGCCATCTCTGCTAAGAGACTGGTCATCCGAGAGATGCCTCTGGACTCTTTCCTGAGACCACTTCTATTTGGCATTTACTTCTCAGATGTAAAGGCTAATGGAATGGGCCCTTGGCTAACCAAGTTCACAGATGACTGCAATTTAGGAATTACCAAAGATTTTCCCCACAACATATGTATCTTAGAAGATGATCTAACACAGACAAATGACTGGTACCAAAGAAAGGGATTAAAACTTAATGCCAAGAAATGTATTATAGTGCCTTTTGGGAAAATGGCCTCTTAGGCTAATTACTCCATCGATAAGACATCCCTAAGAGTTGCTCTGGTAGTTAGGGATCTGGGAACATATGTAGACAATAATTTGGCCTTTGACTAACATGTGGTGAAAGTAATAAAAAAGTCAGTCTATGTCACACAACTTATAAGTAAGGGCATGGCATCCATGTCCAAGGAAGTCATAGTGCCATTTTATTTGTTCCTTATCAGACCCATCAAGAAGTATAATGCCCCGTTTGGTATGTACCTGATCAGACATATGCAACAGCTGGAATTCCCACAAAGGTTGCTTACCAGGAAAATCCAGGATATAAACACATTGTCCTATACCGAGCGCCTTAAAGCTCTGTCTCTGTATTTGGTTTCCCATTGGTTACTGAGAAACAGTCTATGCTTGGCGTACAAGGCATCATTGTATCCAGCTCTGATGGACCTTTTACGCATCTACACAATGAACAGCATCAGGACCAGTAGATCCAAGGATCAGTGGTGGCTGGTGACTTCAAATCAAAGGGGGGCTGCAAGAGACAGCTGAATGGGTGGGGTCAATGGGAAGGGGTGCGACCAACTAGGAAAAGGGAAGAGCTATGCTCAAAACCACAAAAACTAACTTCAATTAAATACGCTGCCCTGGGTGCCAAACTGTCATTATAAGAGTCCAATCAAGACAAAAATAAGTGTAGAAGAATAAAAATATTTCAATGTATTGGCTGCATGAGAGCTTACTTAATATCTAGATGGAAACAAAAGGTTGTGAAGCATGAAAAAATAAATTACTTTTTAAATACATTACTGGAATGCCAGTCAAAATCAAGTATAAGAAAAACAAGCAGAGCTCAACTCAAACAACTTCTCCTTGCACTGCAGTTCTAATTATAAATTATATTCAGCTTTATTAAAGTACCAAGTAACATGCTGAAAGTAGAAATCTCTGTGATGCCCCCACTTGTAAAAATGTTTCTTATCCAAAAAGACCTGCTGCCTGACAACTATCTACTTGTTTCATGGGGAAAACATGATCAAAGTAAAAAATGAAAAGCAAACAGGAAACAAGCTCAAGATACATTGCTTAAAGGATTACTGTACAGGGTATGGACCACACATGATTGGCATTCTGTGTAGTTTACGGGTAAAGCCTGTAGAGATGACTGGAAGTCTCCAACAAGTGTAATGAGCTTTTTAAAATAATGTAATCCTGTCCTTCAATACCCAAGGCTTATACATTATCTAGTTAAGTATTCTCTGCATGGCAACAACAGAAAGGCTTTCAGTGTTGGCAATTCTTTAACAGTATGCTTATTAAAGCTTACTTGCATCTTACGATCTCAGATAAGCTTATGTTATGGTCATTAAAGCATTGCTACTTAAACACAGAGCAACAGGCACTTTGAGTAATAAGCATAAATCAACAGTACAAAAATATGACAGAAACCAGACCATTTTGCAAAATCAAGGACAGATGAAAAGCCACTGTAGTACTTGTGTCTACCCCGGATAGGGGGACACTCTGCACATGTTACACTGCATAACTACTCCTTGCCTTGCTTGGACACATCCACAGTCACTACATGAGGGAGTGGGGTGCAACAAGTATGTCACAATTTGAAATGTCTCTGGCTGACTGTGATGACCCTGACACATTTGTCCTACCTCTCAACCTCAGAGCAACAAATCTGGACAAAGCCATACATAGAAGTGGGACAAAGGCCCAAAAATAAGGACAATTTTTTAAATATTGCTCTTATAAACTTAGAAAGATAATAGAATAGGTCTTGCATTAGTATGAATTTTCTGAAGGGTATGAAATCTGAAACTCAAATGTCTGTCATTATTTTCTAACTTCAGTCTTTAATGATTTGTCACTAATTTGCCAAAAAAAAACACAATTCTATGAAAAATGGACCAAAAATGTGATGCAAAAATATAAAATAGCCACACAATACAGCTGGGAACCTGTCAAAGAAGGGACACTTTAATATTAGTACTGCTAACTTGAGCAGCTGACAAAATAAAAGAATCTACATGCATTTCAAGTAATCTATAACTTTGATTATTACAGTTATTTCTTAATTGCAAACCCTCTATGTTTTCTTCCAACATTGCTATTTTGCGGAGGGATTATCAGGGGGAAGAGCAACATTTTGTGCCAAAATCAGGGACAGTTGAGAGGCTAGCTATGCCTAATTCTATAAAGCAATTTATTTGCATGTACCTCTCAAACTGTTAATGCAATAAATCTGGACAAGGCCAAATATATTGGGGGAACATATAAACAGTACTAAAATTGCTCTTGTATAAACAGACAGTTGATAGAATAACAGGTCTTACTTTAGCATGCATTTTTCTGAAGGTTATGAAGTCTGAAACTCAGTGTATCATTATTTAGTGACTTAATTCCTAAATGATTTGCCAGAAAACTACACATTTTATGAGGAACAAACCAAAAATAAGAAGCAAAAATCTATTCATTCTTTGAAAATCTGGACAATTGGGAGGTATAGTTCGGCTGAGCCTCTGAGTTTGCCGCCCTTCCCCCTCACAAAATCATCGTCGAATGGAGCCTCTGCAACCATTCCAATGATCCATTAATTGGCTATTTCACTCCATTTACCATAAACACTAATGTGCATACTGCTTTACTTCTATGATGATTTGGACTTCAGTTGAAAGTTTTATTTTGCATTTTACAGCACAAATACTAAGACATCTGCTAAACAAAGCAATGCAGTCTCACAATGAAAACAGACTTAGCATTAAAACTTCTCTGCCCTTGAAACTCACATTCATTGAAACAGCATTGAAACCCACATTCAAAGAAAATACATTTTGCCAGTGGCAGATAAAGATTAATTTTGGGCTGTTTTCAAACACCTTCCTGATTGTACTAAATTATATTCCTTGTACAATACAGTACAGTTGTTAGAGGGCATTTTAAATTTGTTTTAAACATTTTTCCAGTAAGCAATGAAACAAAATGCATGCACCCATAATGACAAAACTGCCCAGTTCAGAACATTTCCATCATAAAAGTCTACTCAGACTTCTACAGTCCACCATTATCAGTAAATATGCACAATTCTACGTCCACCATTATCAATAAATATGCACAATTCTACAGTCCATTATCAGTAAATATGCATAATCTCTGAAGTAAAAGTCATCTAAATAATTCCATATTAAAGAAATTTGTAACTAATGAAGAGGTTGCTATTAGCAAACACCTTTATATTTCATGGTTTTATCGAAAAATAGTGTCTGTTGCACCTGAGGAATAAATTGCCTATATTTCATTAAAAAAATGATAAGCTAGTAATATTGCAAGAGGAAATGGATGGCAAATTGATAACAGGCTCATAGTTAGTATCTTCACCGAGGAGGGCATTCTTAATATGGCAGCATCCACCCCTTGTGGGAGTAGAACCCACAGCCTTTTGCATCAACAGCAAGTACACAACCTGTTGTGCTATTAACAATGCAAGCCAACACAGCATAAGCAGCACTAAACTTCTCTTCCCCTGCAGCTCTCAGCTCCTTGTAAAATCTACTCAATACTCAATTGCATCTCAACTTCGCAGCACATGAAATCTGGAAAAAGCCAACATTTATTGGGGGGGGGGGTCAAAAGCCCAAAAACCAGGGACACATTAAACATTGCTTGTATAATCTTGGAAAGTTGCTAGAATAAAATGCTGTGTTACCACCATACATTTTACTGCCAAGGTCCCTGTGCAAGACAGTCAGGGCAACATACCACTATGCCAGATCAGCTGCTTTGTCAAAGAGAAATGCTGTGTTACCACCATATATTTTACTGACAAGGTCCCTGTGCAAAAAGAGCAACATACAACTACGCCAAATCAGCTGCTTTGTGAAAGATAGGAAGACTGAAACTTAAATGGCTATCATTTAGTGAATTCACTTCTCACCATAGCTGTCAACCTCTTAGTACAAAACACCTGGACAAACCCAGTAATGAGGGAATACAGCCCTCAAACATATTCAGTGAATTCAGTTCTTGCCATAGCTGTGAACCTTAGCACAAAAAACCTGGACAAAGCCAATAATGGGGGAATACAGTCCTAAAAATAATATCACTCATTATTTTCTAGGAAGATGTTCCTTTTTTTGTGCTTCATACATAGATGCAGGTCCTTCATATCCTCAAACTCGTATTCTTCACTTCATCAGCCTGTTTTGTCTATAGCACAAAGACAAGTTCCGATATGATCTTACGCTGCACAAAATAAATTAATTTGTGTACCTCCAACAAGATCTATTATATCCCAGAACTTGTAAGTTTAATCAAATAGAACATTCTAATAAACTTTATCCTCTCATATTATATTATCTCTGATTCACGCTTAATATTCCATGTGACATGTCCTGTTCATATTATTTGATTTCTGGTACTTTTGTTTTCCCTAAATTAAACTTCTAAAGAGCTTCTGTATTAAATACTTTGTTATTCACCACATCCATTAATCTTCCACAAAAATGCCCTTCAAGTCATTAAAGCTTATTTTTTAGATTTCCTGTAGTTTATTACTTACATTTCTTTTAAATCTCTAAGCTGATTATTATGATTTGATTAGAAATTTACTCCTCTTATAGGTTTCATATTTTTTAATATTTCCCTAATCCTTCAATACATTATACTTCTGGTGAGTCACAATGCAGTTATTTAAAAGACAGATGTTGCATCCATTTTAGAGTTTCACTACCAAATCCCTTGAAATGTAAAATTAGCAAATAATTGATCTGCATTGTCTATGAACTTCTTTTTCTATTATAATCTTTATCATTTTCTTATTTCTTCTCCTGTAACCTTACCATCTCTCATACCCACTGTTTTCTGAATGTCACAGCTGTTGTCCCATCCTTTAGGTATGACTCATTCTGTATTGTGTATTCCTTTTAACCAAAGAAACATGTGCAACAGTTTTGTACCTTCCATTTCCCTAATACCTGTTTGGAATGTACAGAAATATTTCAGTCTTCTCACCCATTTCATGCAGCTCTTACTCTTTTTTCACAAAACACTGTACTCTCTTCATCCATTATTTGAAGACTTCAATTCTTAAAGTATCATACTTTACTGATCTTAGTCAAGTTCTTTAAAGCATTAGCAGTTGACTGTGTTTAATTCCTGTCATTTGAATAAAAAAATACTTATCTCACTGTTACTTCTTTTTTTTGTATTTTTTTGGTCTTACACCCCTCCAAACCTTAACTACACTTTTGTGCAATGAAACCATTCATTTCCATTACTATGGTAGTGAGATTTTTTGTGAAAAGGCTGTCACCCATCCTTTGATCATGATGTTTTCCAATCATGTTTTGACCCTTAGGCTTGACATGCATGCCCGCCAAAGCAAAGGTGTGCAATGCCATCTGAAAAGTATTTGCTGTTGCAGTCGTGTGTATTAACATAGGCAGTACATGTGAGTGGTTTGACTATATCTCTCACACACACACAGACACACACACACACACACACACACACACACACACACACACACACACACACACACACACACACACACACACACACACACACCTTACCTTGTCGCTGAACAGCCCCAGCCCACCAACGAGCTAAATAATTGCTTTGGTTGCTGCCGACGAGCTAAATAACTGCTTTCTGCTTCCATTACTGCTCGGTTGCCACCACTGATATCCGAACAGCCCCTTACCTGTATTCCTTGTGTGATTGGTCCATCCCAAAGGATTCCCTGCAGTCTAAATCCGCGATTGGTCCTGCCTGCGACTGCTGCAGTCCGGAGTGCCTCCATGTCATGATGTCATCGCCGCATAGACTTCTGGGCATCTTGCCTTTCCCCTTATCTAGACTGCTAAGAAAGCAGTCTGAGAGCGTGTGTGCATGCGTACATGTCCGGGAATTAATTTTGTGTTTCTCTGTTTGTTTTATTTTGTTTTGTAGGTGGGAGGGCTGCAGTCCGGCAGTCCTATGGCATGAGCCGCCCCTGCCAAGGATTTAAAGTTTGCTGTGACATAAATAAGGCATGTTGGTGAGACAGATATGTATCTCAGAGAATCTGCATGCTCTGGAACATGCTCCCCATCCATGTGAAGTAGTGCCAATCATTAACCCTATTAAAGCGTAACCTTGGACAATGCATAGGAAATTGGCAATTCACCCTGGGTCTGGCTTCCTTGTCGCTGATGGACAGAGGCAGATAGTAACTATACTCAGACTAACATACCCTCCACACATGATCTTTAGAAGCATCTTAATTAGCATTCCCCCTCCTAATAAATTCCCATGATACACAGGGACACAACTGGGTTGGGTTGCATACCTAGACTTATAAGGCCATGATGGCCTTTAGCCTATTATATATTTATGAGCCTACGAACCTATAATAAATACCCTACAGGAACAAAAACTAGTGGTCTAAGTTAGGCATCAGATACATTAAATATGCATTCAGGAGTTCCAGAGTTAAGTAGGAACTAGAGCTATTCAGTAATCTAAATAATAAAAACATTTCCTATAAATATGTTAACAGGCACTCAAACAATGTCAGTATAAGTATGTCATCTGATTCATATTTATGAATATATAACTGAAGCAAAACTTATGGCAGTGTTACTAATCACTTCCTTTTCAACAAAAGTCGTTAGGATGCCACTGACTCACCCAGAGTTTACTAATGTGCTATGTTCATCTAGGTGCAGCTGTTAGCACTGTCACCTCACAGCAAGAGGTTCTCCAGTTTGATTCTGAGCTGGGGTGCCTTCTATGTGGAGTCTGCATGCCCTCCCTGTGTTCGCGTGGGTTTCCTCCGGGTGTTTCAGTTTCCTCCCACATTCCCAAGACATGCTGCAAGTGGATTAGACATTTTAAATTGGTCCTAGGTGTAAATGTGTGTGCTTTCTGAGGAAGGTTGGGCACTGGGCTGGCAACTCGACACCATAAAAACTCTACTGCCATTTGTTCTGCAGATGATGATCCACTGTGGTGACCCCTAATGGGAGCAGCTGAAAGGAGAAGAAGAAGATCTACTTGTAGTATAACTAAACAACTGTCAAAGAAGGCCTTGCACAGTGTCGAAATAGGTTTGGATCTCATTCCTGGAACTTACATTTCAACATTAAGGGCTCAGTTGCACAACCACTATACAGGCTATTAAGTTCAGTTTTTTAAAAACTGGATACCTTCAAAAGGATTGGAAAAGACAATCTGTGGTTCCAATATACAAAAGAGACATCACTAACTATAATTAATTACAGATCCATCAGTCTAACATTTACATTAGGTAAGTGTTAAACCAGATAATTATGCAATAAACAAATACATTTTGCAGCACCATAATTAACACTGACTTCAATTAAGTAATAGTACATTAGGTCAGCTATAATTAGTACAAGACAGAAGAATTAGAGAGAAGAGAAAGTCACAGACATGTATGTGAACATAGGAGAGGTAGTTTTGGAACAATTTAGCCTGGGGAATAGCAGGAGCATCACCTGGAGTCAAGCAGTATTGATTTACAAAGGATTTCAGTACGGAATATTTCCACATTACTGCATATTGTAAAACTGGTTTAAATGTTGTCATTGTTCAATTTATATTTGCAAGTTATTGTATTAGTTGCATCTATATCAGAACAGCAAATGCTAAAAATAGTGAATGCTATTCTGTTAAACTATAAAGTTCGAAAGACAAAAATGTCGAAGTCACGGATCAGTAAATGTTTTCCCAGGGAAAAAATTTTCTGATCTAAAAAAAAAAAAAGATATATAAACAAAATAAAGTGGGGGGCTTTGCCCCCCACACCTCCCAACTTTAAATATACCAACTCCAAGATCGCACCACAGTGGAGAAAACAGCAAAGTCCCAAGAACAGCCCAGCGATTTCTTCCCTGGGGAAAGAAGTCGCTGTTCCGTGACTTCGACATTCTCAGCTTTCGAACTTTACAGTTTGACAGAAGAGCATTTGCTATTTTCAGCGTTCGCTCTTCTGCTGGGGAACCTATTAGTTGTTAAGTGGACAGACACATGCATGCACACACACACACACACACACACACACACACACACACACGCACGCACGCACGCACGCACACACACACACACACACACACACACACACACACACACACACACACACACACGAAAAGTATACATTTCTAATTGAGCAAGATTGATGCAAGTAAACATTTCATAATTGTGCGGTATGTTTTCTACAGCTGCCCGATCATAGAATTTTGTTCCAGAGCTTAGACAAACTATATTAGCAATGGAGCAACTGGAAAGATAACCTAGTGATACCTACAGTGACAGCAGCAGTATACAAATAAAAATAGTGAAGAAAATAAAACAGTCTGCATGGAGAAAATGCTAATGCATGAGCTACTATTTAAAACACAACCCATTTAAAGTATGGGATCATATGATTCTCTTCCAAATCATTGAAAATACAACTTAATTGGAGACATGGTCTATAAAAAACAAAAAGTGATACCTCTGAAAGAGAAGTTAAGCAGTTATGCAGGAAGTATCTAGAAAATAAACTGCAAATAAAGTAGAGAGGCCATTAAATGAACTCTTCCATCAGTGTATGACAGAGCGCACACACCTCATTCTTTGATGTCTGAAACTAAATCCCAGAATTTCACCGGATGGAATGGTGAACTCCTTTCTGTTCCAGGTGAATGGAAAACCTTTACATTTCAAAGAAGGCTTCATGTTCATTGGTCCCCCACTTCATTCACAAAAAGTAATCTGTCATTTTGAAAGGGAGTGATTCCTCCCACTGCAATTACTGTTGACTTACTGTGACTGATAGCAAGGCACTAAAGCAGAAACCATTAATCACTGAGTATGATTCAGACCACCTGACCTGTAAACTGCTTCAGTTACAAGTGTTAAAAGTTAAAGCATGCATATATGTGTGTGTGTGTGTGTGTGTGTCTGTGAGACACCTTATGTATGTATAAGCAGAGGAATAATATCTGTGCATGAGTATACTCACATATTTATATCTATATCTAATTATATCAAATATATAGAGACAGATGTATTTATTATACTCACACACACACACCTTTATTATTACCTGTGGGCATGTACTGTTAGTGGCCTCATATACCCTCCATAAACAATGGCACTCAGTCCACCATTAAAGTCAAACCAGAGCCACTATTATACATTAGTTATGCTATTAACAGTGGTCATTTTCACAATGAAATATTAAAGTTACCTCACAATTTAAATCTATCTAGAGCATCAGAAATATCAAGCTACTCTTTAAGAATAAAACAAATGTCACTGTGACCCAGTTGTACACATCACAGAGAAGTAGTGCTTTTGTTTAATTTCACTGTCATACATAGTGCAACTTCTCTGGACTTATGAGGCCATTTCTTCATTAGTGACATATCATCATATGTGCCAAACTCTTTCTTGTACAGTTTGAAAAGTAATCCATAAATTCCTATATTTTCTCTTTCTTTAACTTGCCTTCTTCTCATCTATTTATCTTCTTCCATTTGGAGACCAGCTTCTTGTTAGTTATTCTCTCAACATACTTTTGCAGCCTGCTTGAGAAGAAAGATATAGTAATTAAATTGCAGTGTGCACAAGTACTGACAGACTGACTCGTTTGCAGGCAGGTCCATTTCATGCATTCCTGAACCTCTTCTGCAGGCAGATGTGACACATACATTCATGCATGTTCTGTAGCCAGGTCCACTACATGCATTTCTAAACCGGCATCTCATGCACAGTCAGGTTGTTGTATCTTTCGGCTTTTCCCGGTTAGGGGTCACCACAGCGGAACTCCGGCCCGCTAATTATTGGTAGTAGATTTTTACGTACCGAGTTACCAGCTTTGATGCACAACCTTCAACGAAGGTACGCCCATTCACGTATGTCTCAACACAGAAGATGCTTTCGCTGAGAATCGAACAGGACAACGTCATACTGTGAGGCGACAATGCTACCGCAGCATCACCACCGCAGCACATATATTCTTATACCACATGTGCAGTCAGGTCCAGAGCATATATCATTTTGCCTCAGATGCAGGAAAGTCCACTATGTATATATATATTCCTGAACCTCATGTGTAGGTAGGTCCAGAATGCACATTCTTATATCTCATATGTAGTCAGTTCCAGTTCATACATAAATTCACTGATTCATAGACTGTTACTAGGCTAATGAACCCAGGGGGCCTTTCTAAGTAAAGTTTTCCTGAAAGAATAATGATGTCCTGTATCCAAATAGGACATTGTGGGACATGCATTTATAAGCTACCTCTGTACAGAAGGGACATGGGTGCCAGGCCTGGTGTAAATTTCCTATTCCCCATCCACTTGTTTAGATTGTGTTTAAACTGGGTAATAGATGAACTAAGCTTCATATGGTTGGGAAGCCTGTTATATATGACGGGCAGTCTCTGGGACACATATCTGTCTCTCCAGCATTTTCTTTTAAGTCACAGACAAAATTCAGGTTCCCTAGACCTGGTACTCTTTGACTTACAAATATATAGGACATTCATATGTGTGGGGCTTGTGGATGCCTTGTAAGCCAGAAACAGACTGAGTAGAGGGAAAGGGCTTCAAGGTGCTCTGCATAAGGCTGGTTTGTTATGTCTTGTACTATTTTTGTAAGGAACCTTTGAAGTCATTCTAGTTGCTACATATGCCCGGCCAGATACATAACAAAGGGAGCATTGTACACTATGACTGGTCTGCTAAGTGTGGAGTACAGTGGAATAATGACCTCTTTGGATATAGATGCCATGCCCTTACATTGATTCATAGGTTCATAGGGGATTACTAGGCTAGTGGCCCTAGAGCCCTTACAAGCCTAGCCATGTTAATCCCAAGTTGTCCCATCTGCCCTTATACTTATAAGCTGTGCAACATAAAAGAATTTCCTCACCACTGTCGCCATGAGGTGGTCGAAGAAAAGGCTACTCTATACATGTGTACCCAAATCCCTGACCACTGGGTCAACTCTTAGGGGTATATTATCAACATGGTAATTAGCTGGGATGGTTGACTTCCCTAAGGGTAAAATTATGCACTTCTTAGCACTGAGTTCAAGACCATGGATTCGGCACCGTTTATTAGTCAGAGATAGACCTTCTTGAAGAATGCTAGCATCTGCAGGAGAGTTGATGATAACTCCAGCTTGCAATCATCTGCAAACTTAGTTAGTCATAAACCTTCAGCATTTGCTTCCACTTAAGAGAAATAGATGCCAAAAAGGAGTGGGCCCAGCACTGAGCCCTGGGGGACTCCATTAATGACTGGCCTCTTGGTGGAGTTGGCCTGACCTATTTTGACCTCCTGGGCCAATTAGCTATCCAGTGGGTGCTAAAAGAATTTATACCTAAATTAGTGAGTTTGTCTATAATGTTTGAGTGGGGTTTTGTATCAAAACCCTTGGCCAGGTTGAGGTAAGTTGTGTGCATAGTCGTACCTTCATCCAATGCAATGTGCAGGCAAAGTTCGGTACACATATTCCTGCATCTTCTTTGCAGGCAGGCCCAGTAGACAGATTCCTTCAACCCACTGCAGGCAAGTCTAGTGCATGTATTTCTACATTTTGTGTCCAAGTAGGTTCACTGCACAAACTCTTGTGTATCATGCAGAGGCAGTGCATGCATTCTATATCTCCTGGGCAGAAACTTACAGGCTTGATGCATGCATTCCTGCACCTCACATGCAGACACATTCCAGACAGACATTCCAGCACCTTATCTGCAGGCATGCCAGTGCATGCACTCTTAAACTTTATGTGCAGCAGATTCAGTGAAAATATGTGTTCACACTATGACAGGCAGGCGTGATATACAGATTTCTAAAAATCATGTGCATGTAAGAAAGGTGCATACCTTCCTGTACCTCTTGGACAGGCAGGTCTAGTTCTGGTGCATACATTTCGGAGCCTCTTATGCATTAATTCTAGAACACCCCATCAGGCTATTCAGTAAAATCATTTAAAGAACTGTGGCTTGCAGAATCAGGCACCTGGCCTTCTATTCTATAAGTAAGCCATTTTGTCCTTCAGGTAAAATCTTCATAACCCATACCAGCCAACAACTTTTTAAGAACTGCAGGGTTGACTATGGCTCTTGCTATCATATTGTCTTTCATTGTTTGTTTCATTTAGTTTGGCTAATATAAATAACTGAAAATTGGCATATTGAAGCAGGAAGAAACTGCTAAAGACTAACTTTGTGGAAATAGGAAACGTTGAACTAGTGAACTTATTTAACTAACAAGTGAATAAAATAAAAAATAAAATATTTTATGGTTAAAAGTAAACTGAAGGATAAAAGAAGACCAATTAAAAAGGACAAGAACAAGGCTGATAGAGTAGTGTAGAATGTTCATTGGTTCATATCTTAGTACTAGATCAATTGCTCTTGAAGGCCATTTTAAGCCTAGAAAATTATCCCATTTGTTAAAAGAATCATCAACACAGGTGGGGCTTGAGCCCACAATCTTCAACTCCAGAGGCAGATGCCTTATTCATTAGTTCTCTGGACTCTTTCTTTTAGGCCACTGGGATCTTTAAAACACTACTTCTTTAAGGTTTGGCCGATGAATAGGGGCACCTGAAGTGCCATTTGTAAACTGGAAAGATGAGGAAAAAAACACAGTGACTCTTTATCGCAGGAAGTAGCCATTGGTGGTTGAAGGATAGAGGTAGCGTTTGCCTTCCAACTGTTAAGTAACAAAAGCTAGGTGGTAATTAAACCTTAGTGATAGTTCTAAATGCTTCTCTTGGAGTAGATAGGTCATGCCTGTTGGTGTCTAATATTGTTTATTTATATTTACATTAACAGCTGCAAAAGGTAAGCCGCGGTGGTGCAGCGGTAGCGTTGTTGCCTCACAGCAAGAGGTTCTCCCATTCGATTCTCGGCTGGAGCGCCTTCTGTGTGGAGTCTGAATGTCCTCCCCACGGTCGAGTGGTATTTGAAAGACATGTGTGAATGGGCATGCCTTTGTTGAAGGCTGGCTGTCAGGCTGGCACCTCGGCACTGTAAAAATCTACTGCCAGTCATTAGCAGACCGGAGATCCACTGTGGCGACCCCTAACTGGGAAAAGCCAAAAGAAGAAAAACAACATTAACAGTTGCAAAAACATGTTACATACAAGCAATTGAGAAATTTCATCAAAGACTACATAATAGGCAGTACAACTGCATCCATGTTTTACCTCTCTAGTACAGCTAGAGATGTTCCTATACACTAATTATTCATATCATAATAATTTTCCTATTACTATAAATATCTCAACAAGCAAACAAAACATAATTATTTAACCTAATATGAACGTGCATAGTTGGTTGGGCAAAATGCTGCCTGAGAGTAGTTACTAGAGTATTTTTTTTTTTTGCTCCATGATGGATCCTGCTGGATGGCATCTTTGTGAACTATACATAGGTCATTTGGCACTAAATTAGCACCCCGTTAGCTTTAAGTTGTGGAGGTACAAAAAGTACCTTTTGCAAAGTTGAAAAGTAGAAAAAAAATGGGGGGGGGGCAGTTTGCTAGGGTCAAATCTTCTGTCTAGACTCTTCTATCTGCATTTAATCAGCCTATTCATTCCAAGAGATGGAAGCCAGGCATTGCCAGGCTAAGTGGGAGCCTTACATTCCCTTAGTTCTTACCTGGAAATTCCAATTAGCCATGTATTCCCCTGGAGAATCAGGTTGTAGAGAGCAGGTCAGCTTGCTGGTCTCCCTGGAACCCTCCCCCCGGCAACACTTTCAACCTCTTCTACTACTATTTCCCAAGTAAAAGCATACCTCCTTATACTGAGTTCCCTTCATATTATGAGTGCAAATGCACTCAGGAAATGAGGGTTCAATAGGTTGGAACTCCACTGGGTGTAATGTAGTGATGCCACTAGCAGCTACCCAGTTGGTTATCCAAAACCATCTCCCTTCCCTCCATTGGTGAACTGGCAGCATTTGTTCACTCACATCTTCCCAGGCCACCTCCTACAGGCACCTGAGACATTAAAAGAAATATAATCATTTGCACAGAGGTCAGGTTCCTCTATGCCATGGAGCTGCCAGGCTTACTGAGATATTTTAAGTTGCATACAAAACATTACAACATTAATATCTGCCATGTTTACTGCAAGTTATAAAATACAGTTTTAAGACCAAGATTCTAAATAATACTACCACAGTATGGATGTGTCTGTGCTTATCAGTTTGCACTTTACACTTCTTTAGTACAGCTAATTGTGCTGGAATTATGAACGTTTATTTGAATTGTGAGACTAACTTTATTTTGTTCAATGACTCAGGATGCAACCATTGGTAAAGTATAACATTGCAGAGCTCCATAGCAGGGAATAGGTTAAGAGGCAGAGAAAGAAATAAAGAAAGAAAGACGAGGGTAACATTTCATTCTTAGTCAGCTGTTGTCTAGGAAAAATATCAAGACAGGAAAAATATTACCATAAAACGTATGTGACAATGTGTTGGGACAGTAAAGCCCAGTGACTACAACCAGTAGCTGCAAGTAAATAAAACAACTAGACTAAAAGAAATTGATAGTAACTAGCCAAACTCATTTGAAGTAGGCCTGTGTCAAATGTCTTAGTTCTTCTGGACAATATAGCACTCAGATACTTTTAAAAAAAATAAAGATTTGATTCTATGGATATACTTGAAAGTATAAAATAATTTGACTAAATAAAAGTTCCATTTAAGAATACATTACTTCAAAAGCATGTAGACCTAGCAAAAACAGATGAAAAACATGTATTAGTTTTTAAGCACAGCATACAGGATTCCTTATTGTTGTTATGTCTCGGCAGTGTTGGTGGGCTGCTACTCAGTTCACTTTTTTAAACTTCTGTAAACTAGGTTGTCAGTCTGCATGCTACAAAATCACAATATGACCCTTCTTAAGAGTTGGAAAACATGCAATAATCATTCAGTGTTAATTTATCCCATTATGATATGTACAGCCCCAGGGGAAGGAAATTAGACCTCTCTCTAAACAGGATAAGCTGTTAGACAGTATAGCTGTATGCTGAGTAAGGTTTTGAATAGTGCCCAAAAGGGAATGGCATTTTTCCTTCAATGTCTACAAAATGGCAGTGACCCAGGAAGGATCAAGACCATGGGTTTCATTTTCCAGCAAAAACTCACTGTGGAAACATGACTCCATGCTCTCACCTTGGCTGCACATTTGATCTCTCTGCCTGTGCAAATGTGACAAAAGGTTTGCTTATAGGGATTTAATGTAACACAAGTGAACTGAATCATTTAGTTAATCAGTCATGGGCAATTTATAATTCCTTCCCTTCTTGGAAAAAGGGGAATTAAAATCAGCCCATTGGAACTACTGCTGGAATAAGAAAGCTTCCATTTTTTTGTTTTGAATGCTGGGACTAGTGAATTTATGAAGCTAAAAATGCTGCTTTGCAATGAATATTTGAAATTCTTAAGTATGAAATTCATCTTATTAGTAATTTTGTCAGCACCTAAGGAAAGCCAATAGATCTGCACTTGAACAGATGAGATTTAAGGGAATGAATCTACTCCAGCAGCTACCGCTAATATATAATGTTTGTAGTCAGAACCATAAATGAAATAAAATATTCTGAATAAAATTATGATAAATGCTGCATGCTTAACAAAAACATGAGTTGTCCCTCTTTTTTCATCTAATGTGAAGTATTACATATTAGAGGTATTGCATCCTTCACAAGAATGGGGCATGAAAACATGCAATACAATTGTTGTGTTTTGCAGTATCTTAGAAGGAAAGCACTTTCAGTGGATTCCAGTTGGGTGGAGCTTCTTGCACTCCTCATGACCATGTGAGGTTTCTATGCATATTTCTGTTTTCTTCCAAAGGCATGCTGCTTAGTTTGACTGACTGCTCTGTACTTAGGAGAAAAAAGGCTGTAGTTTTTTTATTGTGGACAAGATGACAGATTCAAAATATCTTGCCCAGTGTGTATGAGGTGTAGGACAAATGTCATCTTGGGTATAGTACAGACAGCCACTTGTTTCATGCAGGGACCTGTGTGAGGTCACTGCTTGCTCAGGGTGCTGTAGAAAGAAATGTACATGGTGATGAGAAGGTGTTCCTTAAGATATGCAACACAGCAGCACACAGGGCAATGTACACAGTACAGCTGTCAGACGAAATAGGGTCTGATTAGGAAGGTAGGACAAACAACATCATGGCCCATGCATCCTACAGTAAATAGCGCAGTTTATTCTGAACTCATACATGAGCAATAATAGTAGGTTTCACAGCACCACAGCCTGTATGCCCTGCATAGGAACAGGACAGTAAATGCTGAACCTAAACATAGCTAGAAAGACCAGGATAGATAAAAATTACAGCCTGAATTCTTTGCAGGGGAATGAGGAATCTAATGCTGAACTTATGCATCTGCAGTAAGAGTGGGGTACACAGCATTATTGCCTGCGAGCCTGCATGGAGATCACAGAGATTAGTGCTGAACTCATTCCTGTGCAATTAAAACAAGATGCACCACAGACTGTGTGCTCTGCTTGGAAGCAGGGCATATGATACTGAACTCTACTCTGTAACCTGAGTGAGAAAAGATCTATTAATGTTGAGTTTAAACATACATAATAGGAGCAGGATGCAGCACCACATATGGTGCTGCCTGCATGGGACTGGCAGTCAATGCTGAACTCATACATACACAATATGAATAGGATACAAGCATTCATCCTTCAAAGGAACAGGGTAGTATGTTCTGACTTTATACATATAAAATAAGAGTAGGATACGGAGCATCCCTGCCTGTGTGCCCTACATGGAAACAGGGCAAATAGTGATGAACTTGTACATGTGTAAGAACAGCATGTACAGTATAACAGCACATGTGCCCTGCAAGGGAGCAGGGCAGAAGAATCTGAACTTGTACATGTGTAGGAAGAACAACCTGTACAGTATAACAGCATGTGTGCCCTGCATGGGAGCATGGCAGATGATACTGAACTTGTACATGTGTAATACGAATAGCATGCACAGTATAACAGCATGTGTGCCCTGCATGGAAGCAGGGCAGATGATGCTGAACTTGTACATGTGTAAGAAGAACAGGATACACAGTATAACAGCATGCGTACCCTGCATGAGAGCAGGTCAGATGATGCTGAACTTGTTCGTGTAATAAAAACAGGATACACAGCAATACTTCCTATATACCCTGCATGGGAGCAGGGCAGATGATGCTGAACTTGTACATGTGTAAGGAGAATAAGATACACAGTACAACAACATGTGTACCCTATATGGAATCAGGGCAGATGATGCCAAACTTGTACATGTGCATTAAGAACAGAATGCACAGTATAGCAGCATGTGTGCCCTGCATGGGGGAACATGGCAGATGATGCTGAACTTATGCATGTGTAATAAAAATAGGATACACAGCACTACTGCCCGTGTGCACTATATGGAATCAGGGCAGATGATGCCTGTTGCTCGTCTGGTCAGGATAAAACAGACAAACAGTTGTGGGTTCAGTTCAGTCAGCTTTATTACAAACAATCTGGAATGAGGCTTTGTAACTTAAACTTAAATAAACTTATAAACAGACTGATTACCACACTCACACGTTAACACTCTGGCTGCTCTCACAAAATGGCACTGCTCCTGCACGTGCTCACTATTTATCGACACATGTCTACATCTGGAAAAACTTCTTAAAGGAAAAACACACACTCTGTTCTACATCCTCCCTCCTTGAGAAATAGATCATACATCAAATGACAGTATTCAATGACATGCAATTATACAGAAATTATCTTTTGACATGCAATTTTACAAAACTAATTCTTTGACATGCAATCACACAAAATCAGACACATATAAAATAATCATGTCCAGGTTGCTGTGTATTTCACACTAGGTCTAGAAATATGACCTGATCATGTAACATAAAAGTCAGAATTGGATCTAGCAATAGGGACTGTCTTCAAGGAATGTTCAACTTTGGGGATAACTGGGACATCATCAGGATTGGGAATGGATATTGAGACATGTTCTTCGGTATGAACATTGTCAGGGTTGCTCTGAGATCTAGACTCTGTATCACAGGTATGATGCTGCAATATCATTTCTGATACAGGAAGAAGAAGCCTGCAGTTTCTCCTGTATTCTATACCCTCAGATTCCACTAAGTAGGATCTCAGCTTGGCACATATACCTCTCACTTGACCAATTCAATCAAAGCCTTTTGCAGTTTGCATCCTTACTGTCTCTCCTTTTAATGAACGAAGAAATCTGCTCATTTTATCATAACTGGACTTCTGAAAAGAATGCTTCTTAAAAAGTTGGGCTTTGATTGCTCTGGTGTTTTTAGCATTAGGCAGCAACAAACTAGAACTGATAGGCAAGGTTATTCTGGTTTGCCTAAATAGAAGTTTCTGAGCAGGGAAGCCACGTAGGTCATCACAGGGTATATTTTTGAGATTAAGTAAATTCAAGAAGATATCTGTATTGTCATGCTTTGACCTCTCTAGTAATTGTTTTGCACTCTATACTGCACGTTCAGCAGGGCCCTTTGACTGTGGGTATTCCAAACTGCTAGTAACATGGAGAAAGTTCCACTCTTGCAAATTTCTAAAACAATTGACTGATAAACTGGGTACCATTGTCAGAAATAGCTTTGTGTAGACTACCATGGACTGGGAAATGTTCAATCTTAGTAATAACAGCACTGGACATTAGGTTAGGTAGTAAATCATTCTCAAACCAGTTCGAATAAGAGTCTACCAATACTAAGTAATGCTGATTGTTCCACTCAAATATGTCAGTGGCTACTGTTGACCAAGGTAGTTCAGGAATCTGGCTTAACTGAAATGGCTCTTTTTGCAAATGTGGTTTAGTACTTTTGCATACTAAACAAGATGAAAGCACTTTATCAATGTCTTTCAACAGAGAAGGCCCAAATAGTAGTCTTCACACCCTTCTTTTGGTAGACTCGGAACTTGGGTGGCCACGATGCAAAATATGAATGTATTACTGTTGTAAGGAAGTAGGAACAATAACTTTGGGACCTTTGAAAATGATACCAGCTTCCATCAGCATCTCATCTCTGTATGGAAAATAAAGTTGCACTTCTGGAGGTACACAGGATTGCTTTGACGGCCATCCAACATTGATGAAGTGGTTGAGCCTCTGCAAAATTTGATCAGTCTTTGTATGATCTCTTAGTTCATCAAGTCTTGTGACAGAAACATTAGCTGCTTGTTTGGAAGGATCTGGTCATAAGCCTGTACTGGTAAATAAATGATCTACATAAGTAACTTCTAGTAGTCTGAATTTATATGTCAGAGGATTGAGCTTTAAATTCACTTTATGCACTGTCTAAAACTTTCCTGAGATTTCTGCCATGCTCTGCTTCACCATTGCCTCCAACCAGTAAATTATCCACTATTATAGCACAGACAGCCCCAAAAAATTTGCTCCATTGCACGCAGAAAGACTTCACTGGCAGAATGTATTCCAAAAGGGATTCTGAGGAATCTGTATCTATCAAATGGGGTACTGAATGTAGTCAGTAGTGAAGATTTGTGGTCAAGCATTATTTGCCAAAATGAACTCTTTGCATCCAAGACAGAAGAAACAGTGATATTTGGCATGAGGGTGGCAATCTCCTTGACTATATGCATAGGATGATGAGTTCTCTTTAATGCCTTGTTCAAGTCTCTTGGGTCAATGCATATTCTGATTTAATCTGAATTTTTCTTATGAGCAGCTACCATGGAAGACACCCACTCAGTTGGTTCTGTGACTGGGCAAATCACACCTTGCTGCATCATCTTGTCTAACTTGACTTTGTACTGCATAACTATTGGAACTATCCTTGCTGGCCTGACCACTGGACTGACCTCTGTGTCTACATTCATGGAGTGCATAACTGGAAGTTTGCCTAGCTTGTCATCGAAAACATAAGCATACTCTGAGAAAATAGCATCAGTAAAGCTGGAACTGGGACATGTGCTTACATAATGGGCTTCTTAAATAAAAGAAAGCAGTTTCATTCTTAAACTGTCTCTGAGACCTAATAATGACTGCACAAGTCTTCTGACCACATAAGATTGCAAGCTGTAACTGTTCCCAGACAGATAACATGAAAGCCCTACTGAGCCTTTAGTTTGAATCTCTTCACCTCCATAAGTAAAACGCTTTGGACAATTAGCCAAATTAAGTTGCTCACCAGCTCACACTCTAACAAATATTTCTGCTGACATAACATTACACTTTGAACGAGTGTCTACCTTGAGCTCCATGGGCTTACCATTGATGAGGGCAGTACAAAATACTTCATTCTTTGCAAGCAAATATACCGCATTAACCTTTTCACCAACCGCTAATACACCATCTACAAAGAAAGTAGGGTTACAGCTTTCTACATGATCAACTCACTTTTATGAGTGACCTTTCTTAATAACTGAATGAGGCTTGCTTGATTTACAAAACTTTTGAAAGTGGTTCCATTTTTTACAATTGTGGCATTGCTGACCAAATGCTAAGCACTTCTCTCTTTTATACTCATGATCACAATTATGAGAGTTAACAATAAGACTTAACTTGGGTTTTAACGACTCACTCTTATATTTCAAATTATTCAATTTGTACCCTCCATGGGAACCAGGCAGTCAACACTTCTAAGAAGGCAGTCCTTGCACAAAAAGGCACACAGCATCACATTCTGTACAGCCTGAAATAGCAGAACCCAAGCCACACCCAAAGGAATTGCTACATTGTAGAATAATGTACATAGTGGAATCCACACTGTGTGCCTTTCCTGTGCCAAGCACAGCTGCTGAAGGACATAGGGGATTATACTTTTGGGAATTTGGGGGTGTGTAGGATAGGCCACTGAAGTGGTTTTGTAATATAAATGAGTATGCATGCACATGCACGCAAACACACACACATGCACATAAACACACACACACACACACACACACACACACACACACACACACACACACACACACACACACACACACACTCACAGACACACACACACACACACACACACACACACACACACACACACACACACACACACACACACACACACACACACACATATGTGTGTGCATGTTGTGTGTTTATGTGGGATTCTGCAGAGCTCTATTGTGAATACACAGTGCAGAAGGCACAGACTGCTTGGTGCACAGAAGTAGTTAGCACAATTCAGAAAATATCTGAATTCCATTTACTTCATTATTCATTTGCATGTGCTACTCTATATCGGCATCTTTACCACTTAATGCTACACATATGTATTACCGGAAGTATAGCTCACATTTGTCTATTAATGTTAATGTAGAACAGCTAACCAGTGCAGAAGTATTTGAAGGTAATAGGAGATAAATATATAGTGCTTTTAATACACAGTGTGTGCGTGTGCGTGTGCATGCACGCGCGCTTGTGTGTGTGTGTGTGTGTGTGTGTGTGTGTGTGTGTGTGTTTGTAGGGAATGCTGTGTGTATGTGCTGGTGGAGTGGCTTATGCATGGTGTTTTTATTACATATGCTACATTGCACGTAAATGTCCCGCACTGACAATTCACTCAGTAAACTTCGATATGTGCAGTGCAGCACAGTTTCACAAGACACTTGTGGTACATGTTATCATTGCCTCTGTCTTGCATTACTGCTGTTAGACATACCATGTTGCTTATTTGCATCAAGTTTGTGCACAGCGATGTACCTGTTATGCAGCCCTGATGCTGTTTTGCATGTGAATTACTATTTTCTAGGCTGAGTTAAAAAAGTGGTGCTGACATGCTGTGCTTCGCATTGCTGCCTCATAGTGTCCTCTGTATGGAGTCTGTATATCCTTTGTGTATTTGCATAAGTTTTCACTGTGTGCAGTGTCTCCCCCCCCCATCACATCCTAACAATGTACAGTACCATTGGTAGAATTTCTACAAATGAGCCATAGATGTAACTGTGGTACGACAGTGAATGAGTGAGTGTGCATCCTACACCTGATTAGCACCCCAGTTAGGATTAGTTACTCTTGAGATCAGGAGTATCAGGATAGTTTCTTGCTCCCCTGCAACCATAAATTAGTTTATCTGAGCAACCAGAGAATGAATGAATAAATGAATGAATGAACTTGCCAGGTTTCTTTCAATGCAATATCCCTCTGCATGAATTAACACATCTGTGACTACTACTCCTAGTCTCCCCATCAAAATAACACTTTTATGGCTCAGCAAGAGTTACCTAGTTAAGAAAACTGAAAAAAAGAAAAAAACACCTAGCCCATTCACTGAACGGCAATGACTCCTTAGGTACAGTGGAGCAGATCAGATACATTTTCCTTTGGTTTAGTAGTAGTTCTAAGTCACATGATAGAGGAGCTGCTACATTTAACTGTTATGAGTATATACTACTGGAGAGAATTTCATGCTGTCAATACTACAGCAAGAGTACAAATTAGACTAACAGGGCCCTGAACCCCTAACCCCTGAGTTCACTTTAGCAATCGTTTTCAAGTATCTGTGAGAGTGTCTGGGAAATGAAACATGACTGTAGTCTATCATTGAAAGGTATGTTGAGAGCCAACCCACATCAATGATTTTCTTACGCAGCCTGTCTCAGATACATCACTGCTCATCTAAATGATCTATGAGATCATGACATAACATGACAGCTGCAAGAAAGCAGTTGCTACACAGGGTGCGCATGTGACTGAGTATGTGCAAGCAGCTTGGCTGAGTGATCTTCACTTCCCTGAGTTTGTTTAAAAAGCTGCATGGATCCTTGATACTCTTAATGACCATTTTATTAGGGACTACAGGTTGCATTTTTCTTATCATACCTGTTGATGTAATGTGGAGAGCTATGTTGGTACAGTTTGTCTGCTTTCTGTCAGCTTTGGTAGCCAGTGCCATTGAGACATATATATTCCTGAAGATGGTGACTTCCCAGGGAATTGTGGTGGACTGTTTGGATTATCTACAACTCACGTACATCTTTTGTGCAGGCAGTATTACAGGACACAATGTTTCTTAAGGAGTCCATCTCTAAATAGGATGAAAAGCCTCAGAGTATTACAGCAACTCTGAATCAGCACCAGCATGACATTGACCTGCAATGGAACCTAGGCATGGTGCATTCAACTCAACTGAATACCCTACAAAGAAAGGCTTACCAGCTCGAGCTCAAGATGAATGACCTTCAGAACAGAAACCATAGGAATAACCTAGACATAATAGGGCTACTGCAGGGAAAGGAGGCCAACAGCCCCATAAAATTCATTCAAAGAGAGCTGACTAAAGTTCTTAAACTCCCTGCCCAGCCCATAACTGAATAGGTGCACAGAATAGCCATGAACCTGTGGCCAAACTACCTGCCAGGGAACCTCACAATCCATATTTTGGATTACAATGAGAGGGAAGAAGTTCTCAGAAAAGGCAGGGAGTTTGGAAATAATTTCACATTGGCTGGCTGTGGAGTATACATATTGCTGGACTACAGAAATGCCCATTTCAATAAAAGGATGGCCATGGTTCCATTTATTAGGAAGCTGACAGATATGAGCTAGCATTGCCAGCTGTGCTTTCCTAACACACTTTTAATCAACATGGTGGGGCAGCAAACATCATTTGAAAATCCAAACAATGTGAGTAATTTTACTGACACACTTCTTGCACAGAAGACCACCAGTTATTCTTGGGGAGACTTGTGTGAGATTAACACATCCTCAGAGGCAAGGGGCAAAGTGAGCAGAAAGTGGGCCCCCAATTTTTCACTCAAAGGCTCCAGTGGAAAGAGATTAAAGTCTACTCTATTGCCCAAGATGTCCTAGTTTGCATCTGGAGCTAAGAACAAACCTGGGAGCAATTTGACACCTGCCATTACCACTCAAAACCATTATGCTGTGTTCCAGGACTTGGTGGATCAAGACTGAGATGGCTGTCACTTCACCATACCTTATCCTACCCTGGAAGACCTTGAGACTTTGTGGGGAGCCAGTAGATCCAACTGCCCAGTGGAGGGCATGGTTTGCTCAGGAGTCAGTCTTCCATTAGGACTTTGTCATTCTTTGAACTGTAGTTTTGCTACATGCATTGATCAACACATGTACAGAAATGTTTCCTGTTACATCAAGCACCAGTGCTACTTTACTGGGAAGGTAGTACCACCCCCCCCCTTTTTTAAATGGTCATATATTCAGGAGTTTTACTAAATTGTTAGTGGCCAGAATACCCCAGGCAGTGGAACTCCAACTTACAGATCATTAGCAAGGGAGTCTATCCTCATGGACTCAGTAGTCACAGCTTTATTTCAAGTCCATTGACCAGTTATCTTAGTGTATTTTGCAGATTGGCATTATCGATTGCCTTTTCTGAATCTTCTATAATGAGGTAGTTACTTTTCGAATAAGGAGGCTTTTTTGTGTGTGTGTGCATGCTATATGTTACACAATCAGAATTGTGGAGTTGTCAAGGGTCATTTGTCTCGGTCCTCTACATATGTGCAGGTAGGAACTAACAATGCAGGAGATGTCTCAAGCAAGATTCTTTCATGGAATGTTAGGGGGGGTTATCCACTTCATATAAAATTGCAGCATGCTTTATGTTTTTGAAGAAGCAGGTCCCAAGGATGATTTTCTTACAAGAAACTAAGTTGAAAAGCACATCCACTAAAAAGGTCTTTCAGAGATGGCAGGGTTGGGGGGAGGTGAGCTGCACCATCTCTGTGATGAGTGGGGTGCTAATGCTAGTTCATCACTCAGTCATTGCATACTAGATTCAAAGACAGACAGGGAAGATGGCTTATTCTTAAAGTAGTAATAATACACAGAGCAGGGAATCCAAACACTCGAAGCCGGTACAGTTACGTAAAACACTTAATTGTAGGTTGAGCGCTTTCATCTGCTTACATGCAGATTTCATCAGAACAATTATCTAAACATAAAAACAAGCTTATATACTTTTTAGGCGCCAAACACTAATTGTTAATATAATTCTTAAAACGGCCATGTTCCCAAGAGATGACTCAATTGAGATGCCTAGCCATAAAACATTTAATATACTGAAATGTTATAAGAATACTGAAATGTTATAAAAATATTATAAAAATACAAAATTATTTGACTTCTCCCTAAGATTCTCTAAAAAATGTGTATACATCATATAAAAGGTGTTAAAAACTGTACTAATACTATATGATTATACTTAATATATAAAGTATTGCATAATAATAGCAGATGAAATACTATCCTGTAGATTCATAATTGTTAGGTACGGAATGTATTTATCCTAAACATTACAAACGCTAATAAGGAAGGCCTTTGTAAAAACAACAGCATACTGTTAATAATGTACCTACTAAATCTATCTAATAACCTAGTCCAAATGGATTGAAAATCCTAGGCCACCGTCAATTGACACATATCGCATGTGGCGTAGTTTAATAGATGCATACTGTATGATTAAATAATATGAAATAAAATAAAATAAAATGAAATAACATAAAATAAAATAAAATATGGTAAAATACCTTACAATAAGGTACAATGTAATACTGATCCTACAATCTCAGTTCAAAGCTAACAAGGGTTTAATACTAATGAAGTCATTAATCCCTAAAATAAAATCCCTAAAATTAATCCCTAAAAATATTGTGAAGGGCCAATGCATTAGGGCAGCAAGAATGTCATCTACTGCTGAAGACATGAATAATGAACTTACCTTTATTTCTCAACTTTTTAGTGAGAGAGGGTACCCTAAAAAGTTATTAGATAATATCACTACCTACGTTAAAGCACAATGGGGATCAAAATATAAACCACTCTTGGGTAGTCCTTTGCATATACAGAACAAAACAAGTTCAAACCTAAATAGGATGGTATGTGTGATCAGATTCAATCCATTTGCTAATTTAATAACGGACATTCTGAAGAAGTATTGGAGTATTATTACCTCTGGGGGCAACCTGGGGAATATAGTTGGAACAGAGATAAGCACCGTCTACAAAACTGGAAGCAATATCAAAATGTTACTGGAATGTGGTACAAAGAGTGAAAGAGTTAGAAACAACAATGGAACCAATAAAGGAACCAGTAAATGTGGACGTTGCAACCAATGCAAATTCATAAACACCACACCTACCATCAGATTAGAGAACATTGTGCATACTAAGATCACTAACATCCAAGGTAATTGTAATTCTCAGCGTTTAGTGTACATTGCCAAATGCACAAAGTGCCCGGCCTATTATATAGGCAAAACAGAAAGAAAGCTTAAAAAACGGATTTATGAGCATACATACAAGATAAGCAAACAAGATACGAAGAACGCCTTATATCGACACATACATGATCAAGGTACAGACCACTCTTTTAGGTTTTCCATTATAGATCAGGTAAACACTAAGGACAAGGGGGGGAATTGGAAGACCTACCTGGCGTGGAAAGAAAGTAGATGGCAAATATGCACTGATGCCACTACAAAGCCAGGGATTAATGACTTCATTAGTATTAAACCCTTGTTAGCTTTGAACTGAGATTGTAGGATCAGTATTACATTGTACCTTATTGTAAGGTATTTTACCATATTTTATTTTATTTTATGTTATTTCATTTTATTTTATTTTATTTCATATTATTTAATCATACAGTATGCATCTATTAAACTACGCCACATGCGATATGTGTCAATTGACGGTGGCCTAGGATTTTCAATCCATTTGGACTAGGTTATTAGATAGATTTAGTAGGTACATTATTAACAGTATGCTGTTGTTTTTACAAAGGCCTTCCTTATTAGCGTTTGTAATGTTTAGGATAAATACATTCCGTACCTAACAATTATGAATCTACAGGATAGTATTTCATCTGCTATTATTATGCAATACTTTATATATTAAGTATAATCATATAGTATTAGTACAGTTTTTAACACCTTTTATATGATGTATACACATTTTTTAGAGAATCTTAGGGAGAAGTCAAATAATTTTGTATTTTTATAATATTTTTATAACATTTCAGTATTCTTATAACATTTCAGTATATTAAATGTTTTATGGCTAGGCATCTCAATTGAGTCATCTCTTGGGAACATGGCCGTTTTAAGAATTATATTAACAATTAGTGTTTGGCGCCTAAAAAGTATATAAGCTTGTTTTTATGTTTAGATAATTGTTCTGATGAAATCTGCATGTAAGCAGATGAAAGCGCTCAACCTACAATTAAGTGTTTTACGTAACTGTACCGGCTTCGAGTGTTTGGATTCCCTGCTCTGTGTATTATTACTACACTTGTTGGATTCTTTCTTTCTTATTCTTAAAGTAGTAATACAAGTATTAAAGAGAAGTGGAAGGGTAAGTCAAGACTCAGAAACTAAATTTTAAATGATGTGCTTTCATCCATATTTGTTAAAATAAACTTTTTCAAACAAAGTCTTCTTTGAAGAAGTTTGTTTTAATAAATATGGACAAAAGCGCTTACATCGTTTAAAATTTAGAGTCTGAGTCTTGACTTACCCTTCCACTTCTCTTTAGTACTTGTATTACTAGTTTTTAGCGTTTTTTTTTTTTTTTTGGCTTTTATTCTTTAAAGTAGGCATGTGTAAAGGTAGCATGTTGTTAGCTAACTTTTAAGGCCTGAATTTGGACTCTCTCATAGCTGTCAATTGATTCTCCAGTATTTTAGCCTGAGCATTTGTGGTTTGTTGTGTGATACTTGTAGAGGGGGACTTTAATGTGACTCTTGATCCACTAATAGACAAAATCCCAATGGGAAGGCTTTACCTAAAACAGCTTAAATAATGAGTTCATGGCCGACACCCATACGTCCCACTATGCATCATGCTCTTAGTCCAATGTAACCCAGTCCTATCAATTTTTATCTAACTGTCCTTGCCATGAGTATCCCAGCAAGATCTGGAACTGTTAGCTGGATCTATTAAGAGGGGAGAGATAGTTAATGCACTTAAATCTAAGCAGAAAGGGAAGGGAAGGCCTAAGGTTTAATGGCATCCAAATTGACTTTTACGTAGCTTATCTTGAGTTGTTAGTTGAGGAACTGTGGACATTATTTCAGGAAGCTGAGGACACGGACTCCTTCCCCCTTTGTCTTGCTTAGCCGTAATCACCTTTCTGTTTAAGTTGGAACAAAACTCTCAATCCTCTACAGGCTAATGCCCAATCTCCCTTCTTCAAACAGAGACAAAGGGATATGTTCTTAGTGAGTTGAATGGAAAAAAAAATCCTTCAATTGATGTATCATCTCGGCAGGGCTTTATTAAAGGTAGGTGGGGGGGGGGGGCTTGAAGTTAGTGCATTTGTGGTTACACCTGGCAAAATTTAGTAAAGTCCAAAATGATTCTTAGACACTTTTTTACTTGAATTTAGGAAAGTGTTTGACTGCATGGAAAGGAACGTCTTATGGGCAGCTATGCAGGCCTATGGAATTCAGGGGAAATTTCCTTTGAAAATGTCAGTTATTATATCATAACTCCCTGGCCTAGGTGGTAACGAATGATATTACTTCTCAATCATTCACCCTGCAGTGAGTAACGTGCCAAAGCTGTCCACTCCCTGCTCTCTTATTTCTTCTTGCAACTGAGTCATTAGCTGCTTGCCTAAGACAAGAGCATGAAGAGGCAGGCATTAAAGTAAATGACTCCACAATTTACTCTTCATCCTGATTTGCAGACAACAGGGTGATATGGATGAGAACAAATTAAAGACTGTCCTGTGATTTTTACATATGCTGTAGGATTTTGGACATCTCTTTGGAATTATGCTCAACTAGCCTAAATGCTTCTTCTTTCCTCTTAACCACTCAGCAGACAGGTTATGCCCCTTGCTTAGAGAAATGCAGGTGATGGTAACCCACTCACACACGTATATGGGCATAAATTTCTTGTATAATATCAGAGAAATCTCTGTCCCAAATCTAAAGCAGTTGTTTTCCAATACCAGAGAAATGATGGATGGATGTCAGAGGCTGGGACTTCCTTTCTTGGCCAGGATTAGAGTTGTAAATATGCTTCTTCTTGTTCTGAACCTATTTTTTGCCTATCACATTCCTTTCCTTGACAAGCCATGCTACCCCAAGAAGTTTCAAAAAATATATTTCTCCTTTATATGGGATAACAATTTTTTTTGGGTATCATGGCAAAGACTTATGGGTCCAATACTTAGGGATGGTTTGAAAGTATCAGATGTAAGGTGATATGGCAGAACTCACACAAACTCTACCGGTGAGAATGTTACCACCACCTTCCTGGCTTTCCTTGGTCTTGGTGATCAAGGCCCATTCCTACATAAACCTTTCTGTCCCAAAATTTAGAGTTTACACAAGCATTACATAATTTCTCAAAAAAAATATCCCCAAATACCTTAATAACAGTTCAATTTAAAAATAATAGTCCCTGACAGGAAATTTCTGATATTGTGTAAAAAAATACCAGATTTCTTAAATGTCTTTTTAAAAGGACAATTACTTCTGAGTGAAAGGGTTCCACAATGGGGATGTATCAGTCAGAAACTAAGCTCTTAGCTAATTGCTGCTCCTGTAAAGCCCAAGAGATGCTTCTTCTCATGACAGCAGATTTTCTTCCTTGGGATTAGCCATCCAGCAGTCAAAGTGAAGGAGGGAGAGGAGGGAGCCAGAGCTTTTTGAATTTGGCCAGTTGTTGGTTCTTAGGCAGAAAACAACACATACAGTGTAAAGGCTACTGAAGCAGTCCAAATGATGGACATCACTTTTCCCAGCTTTGAAATTAGGCTGTTACTGGAAAAAGTACAATTTCTGTCATAACAAGTAAAGTGGAAATACTTTTTCCCTGAAGAGAACATATCTGCCCAGCAATGGGACAGCATTAACCAACCATGGATCTTCAAAAACCTGAAAAACATGTGCTCCTTGACAGCAGTACAGCTCTGAAGGGCTTGACACCCAAACCTGACCTTTCATCAGATCAGTTTCAGCTGACTAATGATTTGAGTGCATGGAAAGTGCCCTGGAAGCTTTGAAAGCTGGTCAGCTGTTATTGAGATAAGGCTACTGCAGTAGGGATCCATATAAATATCAAAGGTGTCATTGCGGCCAGAGAAGTGAAATAGAGCAGCATTCCAGTCTGGCAGAACCAAATGCATCATGTTTCACCAGGTATGTAATTTCCTCCAAGATTTTCAGAGTACTATGCAAACCTTCAAAGAGTCTCTAATAAACAGAGATAATATTTGCATTCCCTTTCTGAAATCTATTGTTGCCTTGTTCACTGATGAATTACTTGCTATTCTAGCATCTGCTTTGTTTTATAATGTACTGACTTCTTCTTGGAAAGAACCCCTCACATCATCTGATGCAGAGGAATCTTGTTCTGTAAATGAATCTGATGAATTAGCTTTCAGGGTTTCACAGTGTACATGCAGTCTCTGTGGAAAAGGGAAGCAGAGCCCTGCATATTGCATTACATTTTGCTGACAGCGGAAGGAAACATTGTAGCAATTTAGACCTTTAAGTGTATTCAACTGTGTACCTTCCCCCATATCTTCCTCCTCACCTATTTATACCTGTCCTATGCCTTTTTGAATACCAGTGTGGATTTACTACTCACCATATACTATGCAGCCCATTATGTGGTTTCATGATGAACAAAGTCATTCATTTCCAGATTAACACTGTATGCAAAGCTTTCCATATAACTGTACAACTTCATTACTTCTCACAGTGTCCATATAAATCTTAGTGTATCATTGTTTCTCCTGGCACTCTCAAGAACGGCAGAGCTTCTATTTATGTAATACATTTTTAATAACACTCATTTTTACAGAAAAGACAGATTTTCATCTCCTTAGTATTTAGTCAGATCTCATGAAGGCAGCCCCTTAAATTTAACAATATTAACTATAACTTTGTAACTGAAATATATAACATGGAGGTGAGAGCTGATAGTACTGACATTTAAAGCAAAAATGGGGTTTTGATACACCAAAAGGAACATATGGAATTCTCATGGATAATCACTTTCTAATGAGGTATAATTTTATTTTAATACTTTCCATCCTTGGCTGCAGAGACAAACATGAGCAATTTAAATAATATTTGATAAAAACAGGCACAGGTCTGGAGTGCACATTTAATTTTACTGCTTATAATTCCCTGATGCAATAATTCTTTCACAGCATCTCTTACGTACGCCTTCACTTACAGACCCTAGCAGATTCCTGTTTCTCAATCTGACAAGTGAGTACTCAAAGACACTAAAATAAACCATTAGGAGTGCAACGGAAAATAATGGCATTTATTTTTTTTTTCTTTTTACTCTAATATACGGTTTAATTTTGGGGACTGCAAAATCCTCAATGGTCATGTGTAACATTTTATGAAGATAACAGCTGGCAACCACATGGAGGTGATAAGTTCCCTTATCAGACATATATAATTTCCATTTTTTAACTTTTAAAACAGAATGTGAGCTTCAAGATTTCTTCATAACTTTAAAAACAAAATCAAATCTGGAAGGTCTTCCCCAGTTTGTTGATTCCCTTATCCCAAAAGAGCACTCGGACATATAAGCATGTGTTACGAGGATTGCATGAGACCATGATTCATTTAAATCAATGGGACATTACCAGATATTGCTGCTTAACATCTTATTATGGTAACAGTCCAATAAAAGAATTTAGTGGGGTAGATGATATTGATAGGTATTCAAATATTTACTTCTGGATTGACACGTATGGCCCTCCTGGAGACAGGAGAAGGGAAGTGCAGCCTGAGGGAGGGTAATGACAAGGTGTAAATGATAACAAGACTCAGTGACCTTGGAATATCTATGACTCTATAACTATATATTCTAAATCAGGCTGTTAAATCCTATTATTGGTGTGCAACCTACATAAGACATTATACAGCATGCTTCACCGACTAGAACAGAGCACAGCCCATGTGATCCGTGCAATACATTATTACATATCAGCATGGAACTCTGTACACAGAGGATTTTGCCCTTTTCAGTTGTGACCTGAGCTCCATGTGGAGAAAATGAAGGTAACACAAGAGCTACATATGACAGCAAAGTACAGTTCTGTAAGTAAACTTATCATAACAATAGTTGCTCGAATGATCACTGCTGCAGTAGCCTAAGCTTTAAGGGTAGATTACCATAGCTTAGAACATTTGGGAGGTGGAAGGATGGGATTGCAGGAGCCCTGGTGAAGAGTCTTAGCAAAGCCTAACCTAGACCTGGAAAGGGATTCTAGCTTGTAATGCTTTGTAAAAGTATGTTCAGAGGACTATGTTGCTGCTTCTAGAATACTTCTAGATTCCAGCCCTTTCCAAGAAAACATAGATGAAACCAAGGATCTGGTAGAATGTGCCTTGATCATGTCTGGAATGGTTTTATTGTGGTGGGAATAACAAAAGTTAGCCTGAGACAACCATTTGGAAATAGTCTGCTTTGACACAGGTTGTCCCTTTTTTATACCTTTACAAGAAACAACTATCTGGAATGTATAAAGTATCCTTTCTCCCTCATTTTTTGGTTTCAGGAAAGAACACAGAGAGATTGGTAATCTGATGTAAAGTAAACCTGGGTACCAATTTAGGTTTAAAAGAAGGATTAGTTCTCAAAGAAACACTGTCTCTGTGGAAAATGAGATAAGGTTGACTAACCATAAGAGCTTAGAAATCAGATCCTTTTCTTGTAGAGGTCAGAGCATTCAGTAAACCTGTTTTCCATGTTAAGACCCTCAAATCAGTCAGGTCAGCTGGTTCAAATGCAGTAAGTGTAAGCTTTTCTAACACAAAACTACGATCCCAAGGAGGAACCACCAGTTTTCTTGGTGGTCTGTTATGTAGAACCCCTTTCATAAGCATTTTGACACAAGAGTACATTGAACGAGGGGGAATCATGTGAAGGCATACTGAAATGGCCAACAAATGAATATTGATAGATGGCTAAAACTGGTCATAGGAATGTACCTCACACATATATTGCAAAAACAGAGAAACACTGGCCATGAATGGGTGTAGTTATTTTGTTGCACCAATTACAAAAACTTTTCCATTTGCTTTTACATGATTTTCTTTAGCAGGCTTTCTCATATACAGCACATTCTCAGTAAACAGGTAGGGTATTAAGACACTATCATCCAGGGGCGGCCTGTGCTATTGGACTGCCGGACTGCAGCCCCCTCAACTTATAAAGAAAGAAATAAAAAAAAGTAAAGAAATAAAAAGAAAATGAAAAAGATAAAAAAATTTAAAAAATTGCGGACTTTCGTGCATGTGCACTAGTCCGGACTGTTGCTGAGACCTGGAGCATGCGCAGATTGTCTCAGCAGCAGTCCTGACTGGGAAGCATGAAGAACGGTGCTCCCAGACGTCTATGCAGTTTTAAATTGCATAGACTGTCCTGAAACTCGCTGGGAAAACGCGTCGGGGCCGGACTGCAACGTCAGCAGTCTGGAGTTTGCTGCAGTCTCGTCGGGGGAAGATCTCGCGATGGGCAGGGTCTGGTGTGGAGTTGCGCGGGTTTCGTAGCTTTGGATTGTATGGTGGTTTGCTACGGAGATGGAGTTTATGGTGGTTTTGCTACAAGATACAGGTAAGTGTGTCTCTGCCTACGAATTTACAGTAGGATGGGCTAGCTAGGTGTGTATGTGTGTGTGTGTGTGTGTGTGTGTGTGTGTGTGTGTGTGTGTGTGTGTGTGTGTGTGTGTGTGTAATTTTGTGTGTGTGTGTGTGTGTGTCCGCACGAGTGAGTGTTGTGTGATTCTGCTTGTATACATAGCTTTTAACTACTCCAGTTTTGGTGGACGCTTTGTCCTTAGATGGCTCTGAACTGAGATCTTTCACTGGCTAAGTTGTAAAAGCAAGGGAACAGGACCTCATCTATGTCAAAATAGAGTAAGTGGATCAATTGTAGTGAACAACTGGAAGCTCTCTATTTCTGTAAGAGCTGTTAAGATGTAAATTTGCATTGATTCCAGAACTAAATGTTTTGCTGTTGCTCAACTTACTATGACAGAATATAAACATTTGTTTTTCCTGCCTGTATTAGATTTACCTGATAGTAAATGATAGTAGCACTAATAATTATTTCTTTTACTGTAATTTGGCATTTCTTATCATCATACTGTGCATACTGCTGATCTACCTGATAAGATTGATAGGTCAGTACCAGTGAGCTCTGCTTTTGCTTTAGGCTTAATATCCAAAATCTACATGGATTTTTTTTTCATGTAGAGCCCTTCAAGCAGTGTTTGGTTTCCCCTACTGTTGGATGCTGCTACTGAGTAATGATACTTTGTTTTTGTTACTTGAGGGACTCGAGCGTCAATGAGAAGTAGATGTAAGTTGTGGCAGATGATTGGTAGCATTTTGTCAACATCCTGAGGACTGGTGTTCATTGTGAAAGCCTGTTTTAGTGGCAAGAACACTGCCAATGGTTTGCTGGCATTCTGAGTACTGGCATTTGATGTAAAGGTTCATTTTAATTGAACATTTCTCACTGAGTGTGCTTTGACAGACTTCTATGGTTTGAACTTTGCCCATTCTTGTTTATGGAGATTGTGGACCAGGGATAGACTTTCAGGTGACTGTAATAACTTTTGCAGACATCATATGTTATGGCTTTAGTTTACTTTTGCAATGTGAATACATAGACTAAACATTTTAGTTGCAAGAATAAAAGCATGAAAAACAGGCTAGGATGATAGCTTTAAAGAGATAAATGTTTTAATTGTAACAGTAAATGCATGAAAATAATAATCCGTCTGCAAAATAGCAGTTTTGGAAGTAAACATGGAGGGTTTAAAATTAAGAAATAACTGTAATAATCAGAGTTATAGATTACTTTTATTTCAGAAATGCATGTAGATTCTTTTATTTTGTCAGCTGCTCAAGTTAGTAGTACTAATATTAAAGTGTCCCTTCTTTGACAGGTTCCCAGCTGTATTGTGTGGCTATTTAATATTTTTACATCACATTTTGGTCCATTTTTGATAAAATTGTGTTTTTTGTGGCAAATTAGTGACAAATCATTAAAGACTGAAGTTAGAAAATAATGACAGACATTTGAGTTTCAGATTTCATACCATTCAGAAAATTCATACTAATGCAAGACCTATTCTATTATCTTTCTAAGTTTATAAGAGCAATATTTAAAAAATTGTTCTTATTTTTGGGCCTTTGTCCCACTTCTATGTATGGCTTTGTCCAGATTTCTTGCTCTGAGATTGAGAGGTATGACAAATGTGTCAGCATCATCACAGTCAGCCAGAGACATTTCAAATTGTGACATATTTGTTGCACCCCACTCCCCCATGTAGTGACTCTGGATGTGTCGAAGCAAGGCAAGGAGTAGTTATGCAGTGTAAATGTGCAGAGTATCCCCCCCATCCAAGGTAGACAGAAGTACTAGAGTGGCTTTTCATCTGTCCTTGATCTTTGCAGAATGGTCTGGTTTCTGTCATATTTTATGTACTGTTTTATGCTTATTACTCAAAGTGCCTGTTGCTCTGTATTTAAGTAGCAATACTTTAATGACCATCAGGTAAGCTTGTCTGAGATTATAAGATGCAAGTAAGCTTTAATAAGCATACTGTTAACTGCCAACATTGAAAGCCTTTCTGTTGTTGCCATGTAGAGAATACTTTACTTAACTAAATAATGTATAAGCCTTGGGTATTGAAATGCATATGACAGTATTTGTAATAAAGGACAGGATTACATTATTTTAAGAAGCTCATTACACTTGGAGACTTCCAGTCATCTCTGCAGGCTTTACCCGTAAACTAAACAGAATGCCAATCGTGTGGTCCATAACCTGTACAGTAATCCTTTTAAGCAATGTATCTTGAGCTTATTTCTTGTTTGCTTTTCATTTTTTACTTTGATCAAGTTTTCCCCATGAAACAAGTAGATAGTTGTCAGGCAGCAGGTCTTTTTTTGGGTAAGAAACATTATTACAAGTGGGGGCATCAGAGATTTCTACTTTCAGCATGTTACTTGGTACTTTAATAAAGCCGAATGTACATTATAATGTAATTATAATTAGAACTGCAGTGCAAGAAGTGGTTTGAGTTGAGTGCTGCTTGTTTTTCTTATACTTGATTTGACTGGCATTCCATTAAATTATTTAAAAAGTAATTAATTTTTTCATGCCTCACAACCTTTATGTTACCATCTAGATTAAATTATGTAAGCTGTCATGCAGCCAATGCACTGAAATATTTTTATACTTCTACGTTTCATTTTGTCTTGATTAGACTCTCATAATGACGGTTTGGTGCCCAGGGCAGTGTATTTAGTTAGTTTTTGTGGTTTTGAGCATAGCTCCTCCCCTTTCTAGTTGGCCACACCCCTTCCCATTGACCCCACCCATTCAGCTGTCTCCTGCAGCCCCCATTTGATTTGAAGTCACCAGCCGCCACTGTTTTGAACTTTCAGGATTTTGGGCTTTCAGGATTCTGTAGCGCTTATATATATATATATATATATATATATATATATATATATATATACACACACACACACACACACACACACACACACACACACACACACACACACACACACACACATCATTGAAGACGAGATTGTTGAGATGAGAATTTTGAAATCCCATTTCAAGAGAACCAACAGAAAAAGATCTTCCCATGGTAAGTAACCAATTACTCAAAAAGAAACAAAACCTAAATCACACCATCCCTAACCCATCCAGTAACTATAACAACTCCAAGATGGCACTACAGTTGTGAAAAGGACAAAGTTCATTGTTATGCACAACAGGTTACTTACTCTTCGTTGTTCAGCTGGCTTGTGGGAATGGCATTTCAATATTCTTGTCCTGACGATCTTGTCTTTGCTGATGTGGGGTTTTGATGATTTGTAAAATGCATAAACACACACTAATATATACACACAAATGTAAACCGTCACACATACACAGACAGTGTGTGTGTGTGTGTGTGTGTGTGTGTGTGTGTGTGCGTGCGTGCGTGCGTGAGTGTGTGTGTGTGTGTGTGTGTGTGTGTGTGTGTGTGTGTGTGTGTGTGTGTGTGTGTGTGTGTGTGTGTGTATACAGTGGATATAAAAACTGTGCACACCCCCTGTTAAAATGCCAGGTTTTTGTGATATAAAAAAATGAGGTCACAATAAATCATTTCAAAACTTTTCCCACCTTTAATATGACCTATAACCTGTACAATTCAATTGAAAAACAAACAAATATGTTAGGGGAAAAAATATAAACAATAAAAAACGTAAAATCAGCTGGTTGCATAAGTGTGCACACCCTTAAACTAATACTTTGTTGAAGTACAGATTTTTGCAGAATGTCCAGATTTTTGCCTCAAATATTTGGTCTGTTCCTCATAAAATCTGTGGTTTTATGGTAAATTATGGAGAATGAAGTCACTAAATAATGACATATATTTGAGTTTCAGACTTCACATCCTTCAGAAAATGCATGTTAACACAAATCCTGTTATTCTAACTGCTTTCTAAATGAACAAGAACAATCTGTCCCTATTTTTTGGCCTTTGTCCACACATTATTATTTTAGGCTTCATCCAGATTTCTTGTGTTAAGGAGTTGAGAGGTATGAAGAGCACTGGTTGTCCTTCATAAAGGTGGCAACACTGCAAATGCTAGCCTAGCAAGTATAGTTTAATAAGCTTGATTAGACTTCTCTGAAAGATTGTGAAACATATCACTATAGACTTCATAAACAAAGACATTGACAACCTAAAAATCTCTCAACCCAAATCAGTTTAGGTTTGTGAAGTGTTGATCCACCTACCTAAACCAGTGAGCTTCTTTTAAAATGTCACTAAGGCTTTAGATAAGAAAAAAACCCTACATAAAGCAGACGTTGATCTGGGCAAGGCCTGTGATACTATCCCACACTCAGTCATATAAACAAACTAATCAAACGAAAGTAAATCCATATGTTACCTGCTATAGATCTAACTAGTGTCCAGACAAAATCCATTGACTCAAGTCCAGGAGCACTGTCTCCACCAAAAGACGCATTACTTCTGGAGTCCCACAGGACTTTGTGCTTAGCCTGCTCTGACTTGGTATCTGTTTATCTGATGTCCACGCTAATGTCATGGGTGTTTGGCTTATCAGCTTCACAGATGACTGCAAACTTAAAGTTATCATAAACTCTGTAGTGGACCCAAGGATCATTCAAGACAGTATGTTATGTATAAACACATCATGCCAGAACTATGGGGTAACAGTAATGCAAACATTTCAATATTGTGTCATTTGGAAAACAAAGCACCCTGATACCTGCCACACAGAAGGTAACCCCTCAATGTCAGTGCAGTTTAATAGAGACCTGGGCACTTTTGTATGCCCTGAATTCTCCTGCAACTACCATGTCTTTATGGCTGTTATAAAATCCTTCTACCAACCCAGACAGATTACCAAGGATCCAGGATGCCTGACCTGTGTATAAGACTAAAGGGACCAAAAACATTCCAAATACTTATATCTTACTATCCATGTCCATGTAATGAAACTTCCATTTTCTCCATTTTTGTATTATCTTTTGTTTACTCTCTTCCCACATATCCTTAGCTGCCACACTAGAATAATTTTTAATCCATACTCATAAATATTTCGTTTTACCATGTCCCCATAAATATGGCTATTCCTGAACCAGTTCATGTGAGGGTACATAATTTACCTCTATTACCTTTCTTTTAGCTTCATTAATTTTCTATCCAGAAAAGATCTGAAACAGTCTCAAAATGTTCCACAGCACTGTAATGTCTTTTTTGGGTTTTGCCAGGTACAAAATAATATCCTCTCCAAATAAAGCCAGCTTTTGTTGACTAAAGTAATGATTATATCCTTGAGTTGCTGAGTCCCTTATTTTCTTTGTCAGTGGTTCTAAATATACCACAATTAAGACAAGGGATAGAGAACACCCCTGCCCGGTTCCTATTCTCAAGCAGAAAGTATCAAGGAAGGACCCCACCCACTTTAATTTTCGCCTCTGATCCTTCACATATTCTCCTAATCAGCCTTATAATTTTTTCAGGAAATGCAAATGCTTCCATTGCCCTGCTCAAAAAGTCCCAGCTTACTCTGTCAGATGCTTTCTCTGCATCAAGACCCACCAAGAACAATGGTATTTTCTTACGTTCTGCTTCTCTCTGGATCATCAATGGTCTATTAATGTTGCTAAATGTTTGCCTCCCTTCCACACAACCACACTGATCCATATCTATCAGTTTTGGCATTACTTTTGTCATTCTTTTAGCAATTATAGACATGCACACTTTATAACCATGGTTTAGTATTGAAATGGGCCTGTATAATGCTGGATCTGATGGATCTTTACCCTCTTTAGGTATTACAGTTACCACTGATTTCTTCCAGGACAGTGGTACCTCTCCTCTTAAAATACTGTTAAACAAAACCTTCCAAATCTTTCTCATTTTTTTCCGCCTAGCTTCCAAACTTCCACTGGAATACCATCTATTCCTGGGTACTTTCCTGTAGATTGGTTATACAGCACAATTGCTATCTCATCTCCTCCTATCCTGACTGTTAGTAATCAAACCTACCTCTAACCTTGTCATATTTAATTCTTACAAAAACATTTCCATTTGTATTGTTCCTCACCCATTCTTGACCCCTCAAAGGCAGAAGTGCTGACACAGGTACAGTGAGTAATGTAGGGCTGTCAACCATCCTTGGTTGTCCAGGTACTGTCCCAGTTAATGCTTGATAGTCTGGTGTTGTGTCTCATGTATGCTTAGTAAAAGGAGTAACATGCACAGCAACTGTGAAATCTGACAATGAACACACAAAATTTGTGCTAGCTCTTGATAAGAGAAGTAAGCTTTCACCATTTGCATCAAACTTTGACCTTGTTGGAGAAACAAAATACAGTCCAAAGCAGGAGGAAGGGAGGACTGACACCAGGAGCACAGACACTGGAAAACACAATGCCAGTGAACTCGATGTATGGACAGGTGAGTACTTTCGTGTCTTGGGCGGTGCATCATTGTTTGCATGTAGCACACCATCGTGCACTGCCGCATAGCAATGGTTATAGACCAAAACGTTTTGCCTATTAAATTTTCCCTTAGCACTTTGCTTGTGGTCCTCCAGAGGTTTTTCATGGCCCTGTTGTACTGTCAGGTGGAACACTAAGCATATCCTCTGAGGTTCCAACACACCTCTCTCCCACTAGCCATTCCTAAGTGTGACCTCTTTTCCTGACCACATAACCTAACACTATGGAGGGTCAATTTACCACAGTTTGTCAAGACAACTTGGTCAACATGGCCCTCATGAAGCAGTGTAGCAACTGCCTCATGTTCACTGACACTCTTCAACTCCTAGTCCACAGAAACTCAAATAGTGAGAGATGCTCTCTCATAAACTAGCCAGTACATATGACAATGAGCAGGTTGTCAGCATGCACACCTCACATCTTCCACCATTCAAACCCACATCACACATACTGACATATATGGAGGTCCTCACCAGAAAGATACCTAAATACCAGACACCATGCAAATACAAAAATGCAACATGAAATAATTCCTATGTAGAACACAGGATGCACCACTGCACATCACCAGTGTCCTACCTGTCAAGCCCATAAGGCAGAACACAAAACTAAACATATTAGTCATAGGTGATTCTATCATGTTACACACATAGATGTCCCTCTCAGCAGGCCAGATAAGTAAAAGGTCACAGTCAGCTGTCTGTCAGGTGCCAGAGTACACCATTTCAAACATGCACTCAAGTGTCTCAACAGCAGTTACTGTTATGACTCCATCATAGTCAATGTTGGTGTGAACAACTTGAGACATATCTCTGTGGACTATATGAATAAAGACATGATTGAGCTGTCAGACTGTATATGTCAGGCAGGTATGTCCCTAGCCTTAAGCAGCAGTCTACCTTCACCTAGGATGATGCCTCTGTACAAACAGAAAATGCTTGACTTAAATAAGTGGCTTATTTTCTGTAGTCATTCTGATGGGATGTAGTGTCTGTCAGCCTGGAATGACATGTTCGACAGGTCTCAGTGCTTTGCCATAGATGGTCTTCATCCATCACCCCTACAAATTCAGCTATCAGATCAGTCTCATGCCAAACCCATACTGCCTTTTTTAGGCAGTGTCTCAAGGACAAAATTCCCAACATAATAATTCCCTATAAAAAAACTCAGGGTTATGCTGTTCAAAGCTGGGAGTCATACTGTGAAAGTACACTCACTGGAAGCAGTCCTCACAGTGGAAGATGCAGATGTATGTGTACAGTCTTGTAGACCGGGTTCAAGTCTGTGAAGAGCACCCCAGCCATACCGAGTTACACCTCCTTCCATAAGTTCAGACCACAAACTGAATGAGTGAAAAATAAAGGAGACAATGTATCAATATTCATCAAAGATACATGTACCTCTAGTAAGGTGTCGAGTTGTCAGCCCGACACCCAACCTTCCACAGAAGGCACACACACGCCCGAATGCCTACGGCCAATTTAGAGTGCCCAATCCACCTACAGCATGTCTTTGGGAGGAAACCAGAGCACCCAGAGGAAAACCACGAGACCACAGCGAGGGCATGCAGACTCCACACAGAAGGCACCCCAGCCGAGGACTGAACCGGGAGAGCCTCTTGCTGTGAGGTGGCAATGCTAACCACTGCACCACCATGGCCTTAAATAAAAGTATGCATGGATGACCAGGTGGCAGCCTCACAAATATCATCTATTCAATAGCTTCGAAATAAGGTCATCAAAGTTGCCATGGCTATAGTAGAATGAGGACTTGGTTTACCAGAAAGAAGTTAACTGTATAAATTAATGTGATGCAATCTGACAGCCATCTTGAAACTGATACCTTGGGCACCTTTTCTCCTAATTCGTTATGAGCAAACTAAACAAAAAAAAATGCTTATCCTTTTGGAATAATTATCTTCTGTGAAGGCAGAAATACAACTTTCTATGTACATCCAAGGAGTGCAATAAATACTCTCCTTTATTTCCATATTTTGGAAAGAAAACTGGTAGATGAATGGGTTTTGAAATATTTGACCTAAAAGCCACTTTCAGAATAAAGGAAGAATTTGTTCTTGGAAACACCCTGTCCTTATTGAAAATCAAGTAAGAAGAGGAGGAGGACAGACAGCAAAGTTCTGAAATTCTTCTTGTTGAAGTGATAGCTACAAGAAAAATAGTTTTCAAAGAGAGGTATTTAAACTCTGCCAAAGATGCTGGCATGAAGGGCAGTTTTGTGAGTATCCAGAACAAAATTCAGACCTCAAGGAGGAACGAGATCTTTAAATGGTGATCTTATGAAAAGGTGCCTATTAGAAATGCATTGCACAGTTTGTGAGAAGCTAAAGAATGCTCCTGAAATCCAATTTAAAGCCTAGAAACTTCAGCCAAATGGACCTTGACAGTGGAGAAACTAAAGTCTGAATATAAAAGAGATGGAAGAAAGCATAGGGTGTCTGCTATATGGGCTGAGAAATTATCAAAGTTTTGTGGACAAGCCCAAGAAATAAATATTTTCCACTTTTTATGACAGACCTTTTGAATGGATGCTTTTTGAAAAGCTGTTAAAAATCTGACTACTTCCTTAGGAAGAAAATTATCCTTAGCTATCAGTGTAATTGGAGAAACCAAAGAGTTTATTTCAAACTGTGTAGGTCTAGGTGAGGCTGCACGGAGGGGTTAGAGATCATATTGGGACCTGGATCCAGGAAAGCTCCTTTTAGTGAGGCCTTAGAAGTGAGCAGGCTATGAAGATATTTGTCTTGCACCACAAGCTTTCTGGAGAAATCTGAACATCATGGGGAAAGGGTGGGTATGCATATAAAGCCAAGGGGAAGTCATCACTGAGACGGAGATGCCCTTGGTTGTCCCAGAGAGGAAATCATGGCAAAATAGCTGCTGTATTTGCTGTTATGAGAGGTGGTAAATGGAATGCAGCAGGGAGTGTGCCAGGGACTGAACACATTCTTGGCTGTCATTGGACTGAGGGGCTACACGTAAAAGCATTAGCAGATCCCTGCTTAGCTAATCCTCAAGGCTACTGAGTACCACTGGGATGTGTCTTGCTATCAGAAGATGGATGGAGGCTATTGCCCATTACCAGACCCTCAGAGCTTTTTTGTTGATGCACCAAACTACAGTTATGTTGCCTGTTTGGATGGATTTCATGTCCTGAGGAAGGTAGTCCTGAAATTCCTGCAATACTAAGAGGACTGCCCTTAACTCCTATGCATTTAAGTGAAAATCAGCCTTGTTATCCATAGACCTTGAACCATTCTCCTTCATTATGCACTCCTATCCAAATGAGGATGTGTCCGTGATTAATGTTGCTACTGGGAATGGGATCTAGAATTGTCTTCCTGCCCAAACCTTTGGGGATTGTAACTACCACTGAAGATGCCTTTTGTGACAGGGGTGGCTCGTGCTATAGGACTGCAGGACTGCAGCCCCCCACCTGTAAAATGAATAAAATAAATTCCCCCCACATAAAAAATCTTTCATGAGTAGTCCCAGACTCCGTGCATGCGTGCTTAGTTCTGACTGCTGTGTTAGGCAGACCAGAACTCCACGCATACATGCGTATTCCTGAACTCCAGATTGCTCTGTTAGGCAGTCCGGATAGGGAAGGCAGGAAACTCCACCCTTCCAGCCCAGAGGTCTGTGCGGTGATGACCGCAAAGACCAGAAGGTCACCGGACTGCATCAGTCGCAGGCTAGAGGCTCCAGCCTACTCAAGTCTCACAGGATACTCCAGCCTACTCATGTCTCACAGGAGACCCAACAGCATGCGCAGGCCGTTATGGAGGACAGAGACAGGTGATTACTATGGAGGACTTAGCCATTATGGAGAGCAGAGACAGATGGAGGACTTAGCTGGGCTGCTGCAGAGGATCACTACAGGGGACAGAATCTGCAGTGTGTGTGTGTGTGTGTGTGTGTGTGTGTGTGTGTGTGTGTGAAATGCCCCAGTTGCTACATGGTGGTGGGTAGAGAATAAGGCTTGAACCCTGTACCTTGGGCCCAAGTGGCAAGAGCCTGAATTCCCTATCCACCACTATTTGTCAAAGATTTGCAGATTTTTGCCTAATATTTGTTCTGTTCCTCATAAAAATTATGGCTTCTGTATTTTTGTTTCTTTACACAGTCAGTGGTGCAGTGGTGCACTGGTAGCATTGTTGCCTGACAGCTACAGGTTTTCTGGTTTGATTCTTGGCTGGGGAGTCATCTGTGTGGAGTCTGCATGTCCTCCTTGTGTTTGTGTGTGTTTGCTCTGGTGTCCTCCCATCTTACAAAAACATGTGTCTGGAGTGTTTCTTCCTGGGCCTCTGCTGAAAATTGGCTTTTGTTCCAAGTCAGACTTTCCTGGTTAACAAATGTTAAATAAAAATGACAAGCATTTGAATTTCAGACTTCATATTCTTCAGAAAGTACATGGTAACACAAAACCTTTTATTCTAGCAATTTTCGAAGTTTATAAAATGGATATTTGAAATTTGTCCCTATTTTTGGGACTGTATTCCCCCATTATTGGCTTCGTCCAGGTTTTTGGTGCTAAGGTTGAGAGCTATGGTGAGAACTGAATTCACTGAATATGTTTGGGGGCTGTATTCCCCCATTACTGGCTTTGTCTTGTCTACATGTTTTTTGCTAACAGGTTGAGAGCTATGACTGAAAACTGAATTCACTGAATATGTTTGGGGACTGTATTCCCCCGTTATTGGCTTTGTTCAGGTGTTTTGTGCTAAGAGGTTGACAGCTATGGTGAGAATTGAATTCACTAAATGGTAGCCATTTAAGTTTCAGTCTTCCTCTCTTTCATAAAACAGATGATTTGGTGTAGTGGTATGTTGCTCTGACTGTTTTGCACAGGGTCCTGGGTTCAATACTTGGCAATGAAATGTATGGTGGTAGCACAGCATTTTATTCTAGCAACATTTCAACATTATACAAACAATGGTTAAAATGTATCCCTGGTTTTTGGGCTTTTGTCCCCTCCCCCAATAAATGTTGGCTTTTTCCAGATTTCTTGTGCTGCAAAGTTCAGAGATACAGCTTAGTGTCAAGTAGATTTTACTCCCACAGTAGGTAGATTCTACTGTGGGTTCTACTCCCACAGTAGGTAGATGCATTGCTGATACTGTACTATATTTTAAAGGGGTTGGATGCTGCAGTCCTTTTTGGCAAAGATACCTAGTAACTATGAACCTGTTATCAGTTTGCCATCTATTCCCTATTGCAATATTACTAGCTTATCATTTTTTTTAATGCAACATAGGCAATTTATTCCTCAAGGGCAACATGCACTCTTTTTGTAGATGAAACAATGAAATATAAAGTTGTTTGCTAGCAGCAACCTCTTCATTAGTTACAGATTTCTTTAATGTGTAATTATTCAGATGACTTTTACTTCTTCGGAGATTGTGCATATTTACTGATAATGGTGGACCGTAAAAGTTTGAGTAGACTTTTATGATGGAAATGTTCTGAACTGGGCAGTTTTGACATTATTGGTGCATGCATTTTGTTTCATTGTTTACTGGAAAAATGTTCTGAATTGGGCAGCTTTGCCATTATTGGTGCATGCGTTTTGTTTCATTGTTTACTGGAAAAATGTTCAAAACAAATTTAAAACATCCTCTAACAACTGTACTGTATTGTACAAGGAATATAATTTAGTACAATCAGGAACGTGTATCAAAGAGCACATGTATGTTTCATGTGCAAGGGGCCTATGATTTGAAAACAGCCCAAAGTTAATCTTTATCTGCCACTGGCAAAATGTATTTTCTTTGAATGTGGGTTTCAATGCTGTTTCAATGAATGTGAGTTTCAAAGGCAGAGAAGTTTTAATGCTAAGTCTGTTTTCATTGTGAGACTGCACTGCTTTGTTTAGCAGATGTCTTAGTGTTTGTGCTGAAAAATGCAAAATAAAACTTTCAAATGAAGTCCAAATCATCATAGAAGTAAAGCAGTATGCACATTAGTGTTTATGGTAAATGGGGTGAAATAGCCAATTAATGGTTCATTGGAATGGCTGCAGAGGCGAGGCTCCATTCGACCATGATTTTGTGAGGGGAAAGGGCGGCAAATTCAAAGACAGCCCCGGCTGAACTATACCTCTCAACTGTCCAGATTTTCACAGGATGAATAGATTTTTTTCTTATTATTTTTGGTTTGTTACTCATAAAATGTGTGGTTTTCTGACAAATCATTTAGGAATTAAGTCACTAAATAATGACAGACACTGAGTTTCAGGCCTCATAACCTTCAGAAAAATGCATGCTAAAGTAAGACCTGTTATTCTAGCGACTGTCTCAGTTTATACAAGAGCAATTTTTAGTACTGTTTATATGTTCCCCCAATATATTTGGCCTTGTCCAGATTTATTGAATTAACAGGTTGAGAGGTACATGCAAATAAATTGCTTTATAGAATTAGGCATAGCCAAACCTCTCAGCTGTCCCCGATTTTGGCTCAAAATGTTGCTTTCCCTTAATAATCCCTCAGCAAAATTGCAATTTTGGAAGAAAATGTGGAGGGTTTACAATTAAGAAATAACTGTAATAATCAGAGTTATAAATTACTTTTATTTCAGAAATGCATGTAGATTCTTTTATTTTGTCAGCTGCTCAAGTTAGCAGTACTAATAAAAAGTGTCCCTTCTTTGACAGGTTCCCAGCTGTATTGTGTGGCTATTTTAAATTTTTGCATCACATTTTTGGTCCATTTTTCATAAAATTGTGTTTTTTTGGCAAATTAGTGCCAAATCATTAAAGACTGAAGTCAGGAAATAATGACAGACATTTGAGTTTCAGATTTCATACCCTTCAGAGAATTCATACTAATGCAAGACCTACTATTCTATTATTTTTCTAAGTTTATAAGAGCAATATATAACAATTGTCCTTATTTATTGGCCTTTGTCCCACTTCTATGTATGGCTTTGTCCAGATTTCTTCCTCTGAGGTTGAGAGGTATGACAAATGTGTCAGGGCCATCGCAGTCAACCAGAGACATTTCATATTGTGACATACTTGTTGCACCCCACTCCTCCATGTAGTGACTCTGGATGTGTCCAAGCAAGGCAAGGAGCAGTTATGCATTGTAAATGTGCAGAGTATCCCCCCATCCAAGGTAGATACAAGTACTACAGTGGCTTTTCATCTGTCCTTGATTTTGCAGAATGGTCTGGTTTCTGTCATATTTTTGTACTGTTGATTTATGCTTATTATTACTCAGAAAGTGCCTGTTGCTCTGTGTTTAAGTAGCAATGCTTTAATGACCATCAGGTAAGCTTGCCTGAGATTGTAAGATGCAAGTAAGCTTTAATAAGCATACTGTTAAAGAATTGCCAACATTGAAAGCCTTTCTGTTGTTGCCATGCAGAGAATACTCACATAACTAGATAATGTATAAGCCTTGGGTATTGAAATGCATATGACAGTATTTGTAATAAAGGACAGGATTACATTATTTTAAGAAGCTCATTACACTTGTTGGAGTATTCCAATCATCTCTGCAGGCTTTACCCATAAACTAAACAGAATGCCATTCATGTGTGGTCCATAACCTGTACAGTAATCCTTTAAGCAATATATCTTGAGCTTGTTTCTGGTTTGCTTTTCATTTTTGACTTTGATCATGTTTTCCCCATGAAGCAAGTAGATAATTGTCAGGCAGCAGGTCTTTTTTTGGATAAGAAACATTTTTACAAGTGGGGGTATCACAGAGATGGCTACTTTCAGCATGTTACTTGGTACTTTAATAAAGCTGAATATAAATTATAATTAGAACTGCAGTTCAATGAGAAGTGGTTTGAGTTGAGTGCTGCTTGTTTATATTATACTTGATTTTGACCGGCATTCCATTAATGTATTTAAAAATTAATTTACTTTTCATGTCTCACAACCTTTTTGTTTCCATCTAGATATTAAGTAAACTGACATGCAGCCAATGCATTGAAATATTTTTTTTCTTCTACACTTCATTTTGTCTTGATTGGACTCTCATAATGACAGTTTGGCACCCAGGGCAGCGTATTTAAATAAAGTTACAGTTTTTGTGGTTTTGAGCATAGCTCCTCCCCTTTCTAGTTGGCAGCACCCCTTTCCATTGACCTCACCCATTCAGCTGTCTCCTGCAGCCCCCCTTTGATTTGAAGTCACCAGCCACCACTGCTATCATCCATGCAGTCGGTTGTAGCTGTATGGGATCAGGATGTATCAAACAGCCCTGTTCTTGTTTAGTAGCTCCAGCCTGTGAGGCAGCTTGTGGTAATTGCCCCTGGCCAATTCAAAAATAAGGGAGAACCTATATAACTGGGTCAGAAGAGAATCACCACAATGATTTTGGAGGATTCCTTCTGAATCTTCAGAAGCCCACTGGATACCACTGGATAGAAAAGCATACAGGAGCATTCCAGCATCCGTCTTCTAGGCCTTCTTAAATGGAGTCGCTGAGCAGAATTTTGCCAGTTGATTGTTCAGAGTGGAGGCAAAGAGGTCCACCTGAGGAACCCTTCACAGGTTGGCAAAATATTGGAAGACCCCCCCCCCCGATCTAGTTTCAATTTGTGAAGGTCTGCCTTTGCTCTGCTCAGCTTGTCTGCCACCCAATTTTGTGAGACTTTGTTGTAAACTGTATCCCTAGTTAACATGGCTAGTCTTCAAAGGGAGTAAGATCTGGCTTCTCCTGGCTTATTTCTGTACCACATGTGGTATTGTCTGTAAACACTTGCAGAGGTCCTGGGGACCAAAGATGTCTCAGGGAGTTGAAAGCCTTGATAAGAGCTGGAATCTCTTTTGTGTTTATATACTTTGGTCTGCCTTTGTTGTCCCAGAGACCTTGTCTTTTTATTTCCTTTGATACTGCTTCCCAAGCAATGTCTGATGTGTCTGTGGTAATGGACTGCTTTGGGGCAGGAAAAGGAAACCTGGATTCAGAGATATCTGTTGTCTCCAACAAGTGATTTCTCTTTCCGCAAATCCCAGAAATGGAATTAACAAAAATAATGGATGTTTGTGCTGGGACCAAAGAGACTCCAGATACAATTGTATTTTTCTGATGTGGAATCTTGCAAGTGGTATCATGAGAATCATAGATGTCACAATTCTCTGAATCCTGAGGTATTCCCTCAAAGTGACCAAAGTCTGAGTGAAAAACCCCTGGAATTGCTATAAATATAGATCACTTTTTCCCTGTGGAAGAAATGCTCTTTGTACTGAGCTGTCGATCAGATACCCCAGAAAAATAATCCATTGTTATGAAGTCAAAAATACTTTTGAATATTTTCTTGGAATCCCAGTCTGTTTAGGAGATCTCTCACTCAAATGAGAGATTCATGAAACTTTGGAAAAGATGGCAAAGATAAGGAGGTTGTTTAAATATAGAAAAATGTGGATATCCTGTAGCCTGTAATTGGCAATGACAAGAGCTAAACACTTTGTGAACACTCTTGGAGAACTGAATAGCCCAAAGTGTAAAGCAGAGAACTGATACTGTGATCCAGACAGAGAAAACGTTAAGAAACACCTGAAATCTGAATGAAAAGGAATGTGATAAAATGCATCTTTTAAATATAAGGTTACTAAAACTCAAATGTGGAAGGGAGTAACAGGTTGTGAAGTAGAAGCATTTTGAATGTGGAACAAAAACTGATACACCCAGTGTTTCCAGATGCATCTCTCTGCATTAAGCACAATTTCCCTAAACAGCACACAGGGAACACACTCAGCCTGGGGTCTGTGTTTCTCTCTCTGTCTTTCCCCAGATCCCCATAAAGCTTCCCACTGGAAAAGCTGTATTGTTAAGTCATCAGCTGAATGTCCAAGTCAAGTTCCCTGCTCCAAGTAGATCACACACACACACACACACACACACACACACACACACACACACACACACACACACACACACACACACACACACACACACACACACCTGGGAAAGGCTGGCACAGATTAACCCACTGTGCCCCCTTCTGTCCAGACTATACTGTAGTTATCACTGCCTCCAGACACTACAAAGACAGCTACCTAGGGATCTTGCAAGGGTACCCAATTATATGAGTGAAATTAATATTAATACAAATGGTAATGTTGACCAAACAGCCAGGCTTCAGGAGTGGCCACCATGTCACCAATAGATATAAGTACTCTTAAAGGTTAATATATTCTCAAAAGAACCAGCCAGAATGAAAAGTTAAAATATATTTAATAATAAGTAATAAAAGAACATGAAAATAAGAAATATCTATTTACAGTAAACTCCAGTGTTTCAGTGACAAGAAATATTAAAAATAACACAGGTGGAAAGATTCACAGTTACAGAAAAATAATATTTAACTATTCTCACTATATTTTCCTGACTGATCTAGAGAATTACAGTTCCTACTTACATAGTAGTGCAAAACAAGATGAGGTAGGTGAGGTTCTTCTATGTCAGATTCCAAGAAACAGTCTGCTATGAGACTTCCACCTCCCTAATATTAAACATTATTTTAGTGATGGATTCCAGAATGACATCAAATGCATGTGGTCATCTGACTCCAGGTTCCCATGCAACCCCCCATTGCTAGAAACTGCCAGGATTTTGCAAATATTTGTCAATAATACACATACACACAGAGCCTTTGCTAAGATCTGCTGCAGCTCCTGAAGGTCATAAAACCATAAAACACCACCACTCTTCCTACAGCAGCTAATAAACCATACTTCTTACAGACATGGAGTCTCTGGCTTTATTCAAAATTGTGAGATAACATCTTTATGGCCTAGGCTCAATAATTTATTTTCTTACTATTTTCCAAAGTTATCTGCGGTGCTGGTGCTGCGGTAGCGTTGTCGCCTCACAACAAGACGTTGTCCCATTCGATTCTCAGCCAGATCATCTTCTGTGGAGACATGCGTGAATGGGCGTACCTTCGTTGAAGGTTGTGCGTTAGGGCCGGCAACTCAGCACGTAAAATTCAACTGCCAATTATTAGCGGACCGGAGTTCCGCTGTGGCGACCCCTAACCGGGAAAAGCCGAAAGACACAACAACAACTATTTTCCAAAGTTAGCTGGAACTTAGCTTAACTTCTTCTCTTCCAGTATCCTCTGTTAACATATACATATTTAATTCAGTTACAATACAGTCAGAACCCACTGTTGGTACATTTTTAACACAAGAAACTTTACAAATCCATTTTCAACACAAACATCTGTACAAATCAGTTTGATGTTCAAATAGCATATAATTCTTATTAAAGTCCAGCTAGCTGTGTTGGCATATGTTACACATCTACTGTCTTACTTTTCCTGTCATAGCTAGCAATACCTCACATTGTTACAAAGTAAACCAACTTACAAAATTATTTTAACTAAGAGATATTGTTGATCCTACCTTAAAATTTGTTTATAAATTATTGTATGTACTTACATGTGCATTTGTTTTTCCTTCCACTTGTAACTTTGCTCTAAAACTCTGTATGTAGGCATATGTAAATAAATAAATTAATTAAATAAATAAATACATCTATGCACACTTTGTTATAGCTAAAATTGACATTTGTTTCTTTACTTTGAATAATGAAAAGATATGTTACCATTATTATAATTGATTTTATATGTTTATTTACTGATGGAACATTACAGCAGTTTGAATAATTTGCTCAGGGTTATTATGGGTTGAAGTATGGAAAGTGAAATAATTTAATACAAGAAAAAAGTATTCAGATTTGAAATTATGTGAAAATTCTGCTTTGGGGGTATCTAGGATGTCTGCACGAGTCACTTTAGGATACACGGTTTGCATGAATTTATTTACATATCATACATCCTAATTTTTCCTCTTCCTTTATTATTATTTTATTTTCTGGTGGTAACTTAAATGTTAAAAAAATGTTTTGCAGTTTAGATCTGATGTTAAAACATATATCTATTTTATTTTCTGGTGATAATCTAAATGTTAAACATTTTTACTTTGCAGTTTGGATCTGATGTTAAAAAAGAAGTTGATGTTAAAAATGCATGCAAGGTACATGTAAAATTATTGATAAAGTTAGAAATTAGAGAAATGCATGGAATGGAGGGTGGAATTTGGAAGCTGTTTTGAAATGTGAAAAAAAACATGGTGAAACATTTGCCAAGTGTTATTTTTTGTGGCTAGGTATAGAGGGATATTAAAATATGCTTACTGGCTAAATCATGTTTCCTTTGTGGGGATTTTTCTCCCTTAATTAATGATTGTAACAACGTACAATGTGTGCTCATTGTAAGTGATCGAGCTTTACTTTTTATATTGCAGCTAAGGTCTCTACAAACTCAATTGTTCTATTGCTTTGTTACTGTCAGCATTGCTACTGTTACAGAACTGGTCTCCTATTTATACAAGTTGTAAACAAAGTGTTACAACGTATCATTTTCCAGTCTGACGGTGCTTAGTGTGCTTCATGCTGCTAGCACTTACAGATGCTATAGTATCAAACTGGGTTGCTACTCTTTATCACTTTTTAGTACATTCTTTTTAGTTAAAATAGATGCTAAGCAGTCTGACTGAGTGTTCCGTGATTCAGTTTGAAGGAAGGCATAAGTTAAATACAGAACACCATATTACGGCTAAAAGTCCTGTTTTGCTGCCATGTCAGAGCGATCCTTAGTTGTTTTAACTGCTGTACCATGAGAAATATTATAGCAATGTAGATATGAAAATGTCTGTGTTGCGATTTTTAAGTACTGTTTTATACAATTGCTGAGATAGTTTACTACTGCTATATCTGTGATAGAACTGTCTCTTTAAATTCATGGGCTACCTAAATTATCTGGGACATAACACTAAGTAAGGTGTTTTTTATGTCAAGGGCTTCATATGCGAATGCATAATAGTTGCCTGAGCCTTTTTTACTAAACACTTTGTACCTGTGCAAATAGTATAAAGTGCTAGAAACCCAATGCTGGACAATAGAAGGTACACCACACTCCTCGCAACTAGTATAAACAGACTCCTTCTCTTTAATAATATTAATCCAAACAAGATAATAAAACACAGCGTTTTCATCTGAAAAATCATCAGACTTCTTCAGATACAACATTTGTTCCATCATTAACCAGTATATATACACGTTTGTATAGACCTCCCCTCTAAGTAATTAAACAATTAGCTTAAGTGATTAAATTAAAAAACAAAGTTGTAGGCTTGAGGGACAAAGTAAGTTAAAACCAATCAAATGATTATAAAAAGTTCATGTAAAATTGTGAACATTAACATGTTACATTGTAATTTAAAGTCTAAAATATAGTACAGACTCTAAAATCATGCCATGTTGAAAACAATTACTATACTAATAATATTACCAGTGAAAAGAATATTGTTGTTACAGTTTAGACAATCTTTTTTTTAATAGTGGTGTGAGGGAAATGCTGTCATTTAAACCTAGAGGTTTATTAGCCTCCAGAAAAATTTGCCAGTAAGTTTCTATGTATGCCAACTTGGATTCCCAAGGTCCCCCCCTTTGGGTCTTTTTGGACTGTCTCAATTACAAAGAAACAAAAACTTGCATTGGGGCATGCCAGAGAATGTCTGTATAAGGCATTATGATTGTTCTTATTATTTATACTATTCATGTGTTCGTATATTCTATGTTTGAGTTGCCGCTCAGGTTTCCCCACGTAAAAACTTTCACAGCCCTAACCAGGTAAACTAACCCCAAACTGTTACAGTTAGAATAACCGTGGGAAGTTAGAACTTTGTGTCTCGAGGTAACCAATACTTGTCCCTTTTGTATAATGTAAGAACACTGGTTACAAGCCCCACACTTGCTCCTTTCCTTTTATGCAAAAAAACAGTCCCATAGTTGGCCTTTTCTAACAGATTTTTGATATTTTGTCCTTTTCTAAATACTACTTTTATAGGTTTGTCCTTTAAATTTGGCAAATCTGTAAATTCTAAAACTTTAGTATAAAGTACTGCTACTCTTAAACCCAATACCCTTCCTGCTTGAGTGATAATTTATTATTTCAGTTACTTTTTACAACACTTCTCTCTCATTCCCCTTTCAGAGACCTTAATGTAATAATTCTTTTTGTCTCCATCTTTTCATTTAGTGACCACTGTCCCTGCGAATGGGTTCTGTCTCAGTTCCCCACTTGCTGAATCCTTGGCCATTGACCACATCTGCAGTGAAGAAAACAGCCACAATAACTCAAGGGCTTTAAAAAGAAAAGTAGTTACTGTAGATATCTAGCTATGTTTCCCTCTTAGCCTGCTACTGTAGAAAGTACCTGGTCTAAAGCAGAAATAACTGGCTCTACCCATGGCTAGGAACAGCAGCTGCTCCCCACCCCCATCAGCTGTAAATACATTCCCCAGTTTAACTTTTTTCTTTTTAGTTATCAGTAAACCAAGACAAAGTTCTAGGTGAAGAAAAGGTAGATACACTGGAATTGCCCACTTGTAAAACAGAGGCAAAAAGGTACTTAAACTGCCACTTTTTGTCTGCTTTAAACTAGGTATCTACCCAGAAATGACACAGCTGAGATTAGGTCTATAGATTGTTTTTCCCTACTAGATTCAAATACCTCCTAACAATTTGGCTATTTAGACACTTACATCTATTTAGACACTTATCCTGCAATCTTTAGCCTGGGGGGTTCTAGCCCACTCTGTTCACTACGCTCACTTCACTCTCCTCCCTGCCCCCTATTTCCACCCACCCCCAGTACCTCTGCATGTATTCTTAGCCTTAACCCCACCCCTAATTGCCACCAATTAGGCTACACCACTAGTCACCCCTCCCCCTACATCCAACACAATCATGCTACTACCTAATATAATAACAATCCTAACCTGCGTAGTTCTAGCTCACATTACCTCCTACCAAGGCTCCACAGTCACATGCCCCAACTTCCACTGTACTCTTGTAACACCCTCCCTCAAACATTTACACTAAAACTACACAACCCCTGCCACCAACAACATCCTCCCAATACACACACTCCATTACCAAACACCTAACATACTCAAAAATAAAATATCCATAAGATACCATAAGCAATTTACTATGTATATAAAACATATCCTAAACACCCTCTATAAACTAGCCCTCGTTGGAGACATCCATCCAAACCCTGGTTCTCTCATATCCAACCCAACCACAAACCCTAGTCCAAGCAACCCCCCCACAACTCAACTCCTAGCCAACAAAAAAACAACAGACCTACTTATAATGTCCCTAAACATCAGAAGCATATGCAATAAAAAACAAGAACTACATGCCAGCATAAGCATATATTCCCCAGATATTCTCTTCCTAACTGAAACCTGGCGAAAACCTCACATCAAATGTGAGGAAATACTTCCACCTGAATACAACATCCTTCGCATAGACAGATTGTTCAAAAAAGGAGGTGGTGTAGCATTGATATTTAAACACCACCTCAATATTCAACTCCTGAACACATCTGCCCCTCACCACAACAATGAAGAAATCTTTTATGCCAATGTCAAACTAAACCCAAACAAAACAATCAATATCATAGGATGCTATTTCCCACCAGGGAAAAATATTACACCCCTAGAAAATCTCTTGATCTTGGCTACTCTATCTCTACACCAGGAAACCATTCTCGGTGACTTAAACATCAACTGGCTATCCTGTAATAACAATCTCCCAACCATTCACCTTAATTTCCATGGTTTCACTCAACTCACCCAATCCCCTACCTGAATCAACAAAATCCCTAACAATCATACCTTACTTGAATGGATCCTAGTCAACAAAGCCCCTCACTCTTACCTAGCAGGCTGCTTACCTGACAGTCTTAGTGACCACTCCCCCACTTTCCTAATTCGGCACCACACAAACAGTCTCAAGCCCATTATCCACAGGCGAATACAATATAAGTCCAACTTCAACCCCAACTCCTTTATCTCTTCCCTGCAAAAAATTAACTGGTCACCACTAAAATACCTACATGAGGTTGTCCACTTCTTTAACAGTACTGTCCTCTCCATCCTAAACACCCATGCTCCTGTAAGAAATGCCAGAGTCAGATCCAGGCATGCCCCATGGTTACAAAAGACCACCAGAACCCTAATGAAATCCAGAGATAAGGCCTGGGAGCATTGGCGACTAACAAAAAATAACTCAGATAGGCAATCATTCCCTGAACTGCACAATAAAGCCAAAAAGCAAATAAAATTAGACAAATCCCTCTACTATAAATTCACCCTAAACTCTACCAACCACAACCCTAAGCAATTCTGGTCTACTATTAACACTATCTTCCACCCAGGGAAGGTTGATACCCCCCAGCTGTCCATTCTCCCTCCTCCAGCAGTATTGCTGAATCCTTTAACAAACACTTCACTGAAACTATAACATCTCTAAACAAACAACACTTCCCAACAACAGCTGCCCCAAATCCTAACCCTAAACCCCCCACTCTTCTTTTCTTCTTCACCTCAGTACCTACCTCCAACATAAAAATCTATTGTCAAAACTTAAGCCCATCAAACTCGCAGCTGACAACCTCCCCTCTGAATACTTGAAAATTGCAGCTGATACACTAGCCTACCTAATTTTATTTCTAATAAACCATTCCAAAACAGAAAGCTATGTTCCCTCGATATGGAAAATATCCCATATCATTCCCCTCCACAAAGGCACCCCCTCCACCAATCACTCCAATTACCACCCCACTGCTATCCTCTCCCCTCTCTCCAAGATACTTGAAAAATGTATCAACACCCAGGTCTCCAACTACCTCCTAGCTAATAATCTTGTCTCCAAAAACCAACACGGTTTCAGGCCATATCACAGCACTACCTCCGCTCTGCTCTCCTTCACCAACACTATACTTAATCACAAAAATAATGGCCTCTTCTCTACTGCCATATTTCTAGATCTCTCAAAGGCCTTTGACATGGTATCTCATGAGCTACTACTCTCTACTCTCCCCAACCTCTCCGCACAATCAGCCTGCAACTGGTTCCACAGCTATCTACACGGACACCAGCAATCAGTAATCTGGGATGATAGCCTATCACCTTGCCTCCCAGTTACTCTCAGAGTTCCCCAAGGGTCTATCCTTGGCCCTCTGCTATTCTCACTTTTCACTAACAACCTACATACTGCCACCACACAAGCATCTCTTATACAGTACGCAGATGACTCTACTCTCATCTGCTCTGCCCCCACTCTACCAGAACTACAACAAATCACACAGGAATCATTCTCTTCTGTAGAAAGCTGGCTATCCAATGCTCAGCTCCTACTCAACCCAAGTAAGACAAAACTTCTCCTGTTCCAACCTTCCAAAGCCACCCAAAATACCCCTCACTTCAACATTCTCGCCAAAGACAATATCATCATCTCTCCATCAGAACACACAAAATTACTCGGTATGGAACTAGACAACAAACTTAGATTTGACACCCACATATCTCTTACAATAAAAAAAGTTCACAATAAACTTGGTGCATTATATAGAAGCTGCCAATTCCTAACCAAGGTGGCTAGAATCTCCATAATCAATTCCCAGCTAATCTCCACCCTACTCTATGCATCCCCTATACTTACTAACCTTAGACAGACGGACCTACACAAGCTGGATGTTTGTTACAACAAAATTGCTAAATTTGCTACTGGAACCTCCTTCTGCTGCCATCATTGTATATCCTTTAAAGAACTAAACTGGCTAGAACTCCCACAACTCCTTCACTTTAATCAACTCACCCTCGCTCATAAACTTATTAACCACCCCTATAACATCCCTTCCCTTCAAACCCTTCTCCAACCCTAACACTCCACTAGGCCCCTAAGACCAAGCAACAGAAATCAACTCACTGTTATCCAACCCAAAGAACTCAGTAGGAGAAGCCATATTTTCATGTACCATATCTAAACTTTGGAACAATCTTCCACCCTCTATAACTACTCTACCTTCCAGCAGCCTTTTCAAGACTGCACTCAAATTCCACTTAAATTTGCACTGGCTTTGTCCTTGTTCTAATCCAAGCTAACATCCCCCCCCTTACCCCCCCCCCACACCTAGACTCTTAACCCAACTGTACTACCGTCACTACTAACCAGAGTCAGAATTAGCTAGTTGTCTTTACATACTTTAAAATCTTGTCTGACAACTTTGTTACTAATATTATACAAAACATCTTAGCTTGCAATATTTACTGTATATACTGTTGAAAATCAATATCTTGTTATTGTATTAAAGCCAACAACCTGTAATGTTGTTTTCTATTGCTGCAACTTTGTATCTCTATTTATCATGTACATGATGTGGAGCTTTTCTCCCCGAGCATCCACTGAAAAAGGACCCATGTCCAGTCGGAATTTCCTGGTAAGCAAATGTAAATAAAATAAATAAAATCAAATAAATACAGCGTAACCAGTGTGGGGAGAAAGGACATACAGCAGGAAGGTGTGTGCTTGAATGCAAATTGTGTAAAAAAGCTACACTGGGGATGGATTGTCAAGAGTAAACAGCAAATAAAAATAAATAAGGGGAAAAGAAGAAAAGATACATGAGAAATGACAAAAACAGACTGGTGAAGAAGGTAAACTAGGGGAAGATGAAACTGTAGAAGAAGAAAAATATGGAGGGGGGAATTAGGAGAGAGAGAGTGCATGCAGAAAGAGATATCAGAAGAAGGGACTGATGCTAGCCAGTGAGAAATCTGAACTCAGGAAAAAATATTAATTTTGGGAAAGATTAAAAATAAGAAAACAAAAATTTTAAAATGTTTCCCCTAAATTTAAAAAGAAGGAAAAATCAACCATTATGTTCAGTAAATATGAACATTATTAACACTGTAAGGACAGGGGTACTGGAATGGTGTGCAAAATGTGATATTATTCTGTCAGATGATGTAAGATTCCTAACAAATGAAGAAAGACTGCATAGAGAAAAATAGTGAGTTGTAAATACAGTATGGAGCTTAGTAAGTGAACATTGTTCTGGAATGGCTGTTTTGTATAAAAGACAGTAAAAATATTAGAAGCAACACTGGTAAGAATGAGAAGGTTAAATGTTGTGGATGTTAATTGGAGTGAACATTGTATAGAATTATAGTATAATATGCATATATAACTAGCAAGGAAAGAGAGATTCCATTTCATCAATTATTACACTGTAGTGGTTAACATGAAAATTATAATTGCAGGGGACTTTAATTATGATTTAAGGCAAAAATGTAAAAAGAAAGGGAAAAAAGAAAGCCACAGGAAGTGATAAATGTAGCAAATTAGCTGTGTGGAACAAAAGTCAATAGACTTATAGAAAGGGGCCCTTGGATCTGAAATTGATTATTTTGAATTATTGGAAGGATTGGAGGTAGCAGATGGTGAGGCAGTTGTGACATATTTTTTTAGACCATTTGGCAATACGGATGGAGGTGATGGAAGAAATGGAGTATATTAAAATAAGAAAGAGACTAAAAACAATAAATGAGAGATTATGGGATGAAATTGGAGAGTAGGAAGTAATGCAATTATTGAATGATCATACAACTATGAAGAACTTCTATAAAACTGGTCTAAATTATGGACTGAATTTAAAAAGAAGTACAAAAAGTGTTTTTTTCCAATGGCAAGATGAGAAGTACAGGAAAATGTATAGAAATGCATTAGAACATTCAGTGAATATTAGAAAAGAATAATGCGATATGAAAAATATTTATATAAAAGTAATCAAGAAAAAATAAGGCATGACTGTTTAGTAAGAGATAAATATTTGGAAGGGAGAACAGAAAAAGGTATCTGCATATTTCAGTATCTGCATATTTCAGTAAAATATTAAAGGAGGATATTTGTGTAATTAGGAAAATGAAAAACGTAAAGGTGAGGTAAAAAAAGAACAGAAGAGCAAATGTCAGTATTATAGTATAATATGTGGAAAATATGTATGAGTAAGAAAAGGAAAATAAGAGAGAATGGAACGTAAAAAAAATGAGAATGAATTAAGAAAGAATTTGAAAAAGAGATTGTTATTAGTGAATTTTATGATGTCCTTAGGAAAGTAAATGTGGATTCAGTATCAGGCCCAGATGGAATAGGGTGTGGAATGTATAAGGATTTACTGGATTAGCAAAGATGGTGTTTCATAAATATACTGAATAAATTGCTAAAGGAAGGTGTTGCTTAAGAAGAATTATGTTGCAGAATATTAAAACTTATAAGGAAGAAAGATGTGAAGATTGAAATAAAAAAATGGGCACCCATTGCACTAAATAACACAAATTGTAAATGTTTTATGAGAACAATACAGAGGATAATGGAAGGAAGGAAGGATGAAGGATATTATGGAAGAAAATATTTATGGTATAAAAGGGAAAGGATGACAAGAATTGTTATTGGCTATGAGAGAAGTTGTGGATGATATAAGTAAAAGGGAGGATGTGAAATTTATGGAGGTGAAATTAGCAAGGCATTTGTTACAGTAGGACATTTTTATGGGATGTTATGGAGAAGTATGGAATAGGTAATTGAATTAGGAGAGTGTGTATGTCAACATATCAGAATAATAGAGTGAGATTGTTAGTGAATGGGTAGATAAGTTAAGAAACATGCATGAAGTGTGATATAAGATAAGGATGTCCCATGAGTGGATTATTGTTTGCACTGGTGAGGAATGCAAAGTAAGTAAAATAGCTAATAAAATAAAAGACATTTGATATGTGATGAAAAAGGTGATGGTGATTCTAATATTGTTGACATATGCAAATAATATAGCTGTAGTTGCTAAGAAAAGAATATGGATGAAGGAAGTGTTGGTTCATCTTAATGGATGTTTAAAGAACACTACCTTGAATAATGATAAAAGGAAGTGTATGGGTGATGGATCCACTTGATATAATTGAATTACATATTGCTGAACATTGGAATGTCAAGACCAAAATGTCGGAAGTTCTAATGATCACAAGTTTAAAAGATCGAGTATTAGACTATTGATTTAGCAGTAGAAAACATTGCAGCGTCAGAGTCTCACAAAACATGCAGAAAATCATAACACACCATAATGCCACATCTGGATATGACGGAGACACACTCTTACTTTGAGCCCTGTGTATTCCACAATAAATCATTCCATACCAGCAACTAGTGATCCTTCAAATGTAAATCATAGCATATTGCACCACAAATCACTTTTTATTTAGAAAAGACTTTTTCAAGCATCCCAAAAAAAAATGATGGTTTGTAATGTATATTCACACAAAACTAAAACTCCTTTAAAAAATGTATAATATACCATACAAAAACAACATGAACACCAGAAGAGCGATAACAGCAATCACTATTTACAATGACATTATTTGGTTAATAACTTTTGTTTACAGCACCAGTACCTTTTCCAGTTAACTGTGCATTCTAGGTTGTAAATGTCATCATCAATAACTAGGATATCCTTTCCCTTCTGTGATTTAGTTAAAACATACAAATTCCCTATTACTCCAGGGCTACAGATTGTGTTATACATAACTTTTAGAAGAAAAAGATGAACTTCTTAAAATGGTAAACCCTATTAAATACAATTGCATACTAAACCACAGCACAATATAGACATCAAAGCTTTCATGGGAGACTTCATGCTGCTATTTGATATTCTAATACTCGATCTTTTAAACATGCGATGTTTTGGTCTCAAAGTTCCAACATTCGACATTATGGTAATTCAGTTTTATCAAGTGGAACCATGGGTGATATGGTGAAAATCAGGAGTGCGCATTTTTCAATGAATGAAATGCCTTTGCTAGGAAAAATATTTAAGAAAAATGATGTAGTAAGAAAGCAATGAATGTGTTTGATAAAAGAAATAAAAGAAACGTGTCTTCTTTGGAGGGCATATAGATAAGCATTTGGAAAAAAGGTTTATCTGATAAAGTTGTTATTAATGGGAAAAATAACATATATATCAAATGTTTATATGATCAAAGAAAAAATATGAAAAGAAAATTGTGTAGCTGGTGTTTTCTTTCCTATGGGATTCAAGGTTAAACTCAGTGAAAAAAGATGAGCTGTATATGAATGAAGATGAAGGAGATTGGGGTTACTAAATCTAGCTGTTTATACTGTTTCTTTAAACTTGCATAGCGTATTAAAGTGGGTAAAGAAAGTGAATAACAATTTTATAGTGAGAATATTTAAATATAAGTACAAAAAATTCCAAGAGATGATAAGAACAAGAAAAAATGAAAATAAATATGTAAATAAAAAGAAAATATCAAGAAAAAATACTAGTATGGAAAATAAAAATTGATGAAATAGGGAAAGATAGGAGGATGTGGTATGATAGAACAATTTTATTTTGTAAATTCATGGGAAAATATACAAGAAAAAGTGATTGAAGCCATTAAATAAGGAAAAAGTGGCGTAACAAGAGTGGTTATAAATAAATTACCAGTAAATGGTAATATGCCATATAAAAAGAAAGTTGAAAAGTTTATTTATTTTGTGAGGAGGAAGAGACAAGAGAACATTTTTGTCATATGTAAAAGAGTGGTGAAACTTTGTGGAAAAGTTTGTATGAAAAAATTTATTTGAGTATATTAACAACATAAACACTATAGATATGAATATGATTATGTATGGCTATTATAAAGAATAAGAAGAAAGAATATGTGAAAAGGGTAGATAAGAATTTGTTTTATGTATTATGGGTTGGGAGGGTGGCCTAATGGTTAAGGTGTTTGTCTTACAACACAAGATGCAGTGTTTGAGTCTCACAAGGGATAATTGGCTAGGCTTAAAATGGCTTGCAAGGGCAGTTAGCTTAGTACTAACCTATGAACCTATGAGTTGCTTGGAATGAAAGATTGATTTAAATGTTTTTTAATGGGAAATGGACTTTGGCAGATATATTTTAAAAAATCAGACTATGGTTATGGAAGAAGGAGTGGGGGTCAATTATGGAATGTTAATAATGAGGATGTTATAAGAAAAAGAATAAATAGTAAAAAATAGAAAATAGAAATGTATATATGTGCCTACAAATATGTACATTTTGTAAATCTGCAAATAATGTTTTTATGTTGTTAAATAAAGGACTCCTACTCTTTTTGATAGGTGGTGTGTGATCTTTTATATCAATGGGAGCTACCACCAACTCAAGCAGATGGGATCTCAGTTTAATTCCTCCTCGGAAAAACAGCACATTCAGGAGTGTGGCACCCTTGTTATGCTGACTGCAGTTTGAACAATCATTCTCCCTGTGTGGAAATAGAACCCACAGCTTTCTGCTTCAAAGGTGAATGTGCTACATGTTGCCCCACTTACACCAATTATAAATCAATTATAAATAAGTCTTTGTAGTAAAAATATTCTTATAAAAAACTGACAAACTATGCATACTTATAATATTACATTGCATATACCTCCCTGTACTATATATATATATATATATATATATATATATATATATATATATATATATATATATATCTATATCTATATATATATATATATATATATATATATATATATATATATTTTTTTTTTATATATATAATCATATTTAACCTATTCATGCTATTACTAATTCTCAATACTCTGCTATTATCCCAACTTCAGCTTGCTACGCCACCAACTCCTTTTCCTTCAAACCTGTTCAAACACTCACCATAAAACACTACTCTCCAAACTTAAACCTACATCCCTTGCAGCTAATAACCTACCTACAGAAGTCCTAAAAATAGCTGCTCCTGCTATTGCCTATCCCATTATAATTCTAAGTAACCACTCTGTCTTAGGAGGCTGTATTCCTTCCAGCTGGAAGCTATATTATCCCCTACACAAATGTGGGAGCTCTACTGAGTTCTCTAATTACAAACCCATTGCTATCCTACCCCCTCTCTCAAAAATTCTGGAAAAGTGTATCCCGCTGCAGCTTTTAAACTACCTTCTTTCTAATAAGCTCTTAGCCAACACTCAACATGGGGATTGTCCCCACCACAGCACCCACTACTGCTCTCCTTAGCTTTACTAACACAGTAAACCAATATAGAAATAATGGCCAATTTGTGTCTTCCATCTTCTTAGATCTTTCTAAAGCCTTTGATATGGTTTCTCACCAAAAATGTCTCAATGAACAAGCCACACTAAAATTTAGTCCATCTGTTCTAGCATAGCTTCATAGCTATTTGTCTTGCCAACAGCAAGCACTTATATGGCAACAGGAACTCTCCTCCCTCCTACCTGTCACCTTGGGTGCACCTCAAGGCTCTATTTTATGTCCTCTACATTTTAGTATTTTTCACCAATTGACTCCACTCATCTGCTTCTTTGGCTTCTATTGTCCACTATGCAGATGACTCAGCTCTTACTTGTACTGTACCTTCCTTAAATCTGCTTGTTTCCATAACTCAGCAGTCCTTATCAGTTGAATCATGGCTATCAGAATCACAACGGATTATAAACCCTTCTAAGACCAAGCTTATGCTCTTTTACCATAGTAAATCATGTGAGTCCCCTACTACATTTCAAATACAGTCATCCAATAACACCGTAATTTCTGCCATACCCTATGCAAAATTACTAGATGTCCTAATTGATAACAACCTGAAATTTGACCTTCATCTAACACAGTCCATCAAAAAAACTCATAATAATCTTGGCTCACTCTACAGAATCAAGCCTTTTCTTGCAACTAAAACTAAACAAGATATAGCCAGAACTCACCCTCGTTCCTCCTTACTATATGCCTCTCCCATCTTCACAAACCTTAGTAAAAATGATGTAGCTAAGCTTGAAACCTGCTATAACAAAATTGCAAAGCACTCCACATAGATCTCATAATTGCACAGCCTTATGTCAAGTACACTGGCTTGAACTTCCCCATCTCTTAATTTGCACTCAACTTACTACAGCTCACAGACTAGTCCATCAACCTGAATATACATCTTCCCCTCAGTTAATGCTTCTACCCTACAGTAGCACTCTCCAATCTTCCAACAAATTCTTGATACAAGTCTCTAAGTCCAATAATAAAGCTGGTGATACCCTATACACTAGCTATATCTCAAAAATATGGACTACTATCCCTCAGGTCATTATATCCAATCCCAACTTACCTCAATTCAAAATGCTCCTAAAAGACTTCCTCTGCACTAATTGGATCTGTTCATGTTCTTCTCCTGGTTAATGCCTTCTCTCTTGCTCAACTCTTAATTTTACATTTATTATTTATAACTTCCACTTTTACTTATCTTTTTTTCCCTTTATATCTCTAATCATCCTGTTCTTCTCTCTGCTACTTTTTTCCTTCCAGTTCCTCAAACATCCTTGGCCTGCTCTCTTATGATACTTTTCTCCTCCATTTTCTCTTTCTTTTTTCTTTCTCCTTCTTTCCTTTGCTTTTCTTCTTTACGGACTCCTCCCCTCTCCTATATACTCTCTACTTATCTGCTGCTTAAGTATTTCTTTTTTGTAACTTTTTCATTTATAATGGTTCTAATTTTGTCAAATTTGCCTCCTTCCTTTGCTATTTTGTCTCTTACATTTTGACTTACTTGATTACTATTTTTGCAATTGCACTTATAGTTTTTACATTTATTTTTATGTATATTGTGATTTTTTCCTCTCAAAAATGTTGTTTACCTAGGTGTGTATATTGTGCTAACTTTATTGTACTGTTTTGTTCTCTCTTTCTTGGGCTTTTCTCCCTGGGACTCTACTAAAAATGTGCTAAAATCAGACTATCCTGGTTAACACAAGTAAATAAATAACTACATACTTATATTTCATAAATAACTGAGAATCGCTTTTTCTATTTCATTTTGCTTTGCACTTGGATTTTGTAAATGAAAGAATAGATACATTTGTGTTAAATAACTTATTTACTTATATGTGATTCTGTCTCTTCTTTATACAGACTGTGCCTGGTTGTTCTTACTACTTTTATAAAGCTATTATAGTTGCATATTTTGCAAACATTATATTATGGTACTCCATGATATCAAATGAAAACAACTGCAATACTGCAAGAACTTTGCAGCTGGTGACTAACTAATACTGTTTTGCAGATATTTATACCTGTTTGCCAATAAATGTAATATGTATGTATAGTTTAAATATTTATGTAAATATCTCTGGCACTGTTCGCATAGAAGCATCATGGAACAGCATTTCACAGGACAGTTCAGACTCACATCAGGAATGCTGACCCAAATATAGTGATCTGTAACTGAGAAAATGCGATTTGCTTTTATGTCAAAGTATGAATATGTTACAAATTAATATAAGTTAACAACTTGACACTAGCAAGACAATACACAGTACTTAATGGTATCAAATTAAAGCTTACATAATGTTACAAAAGTAGATTATTACCAATGTTTTAGTAATGTGCATAGAGGCATAAACAGTGTATTTTTATAAATACCTCAGGAAATGCCCATCTGGATGCATTGTAGAATAGCATTTTGCATGCCCAGTCACCACAGAGGTCAGCAATGACTCCTCAGACAAATGGGGTACTTCGTACCACAGAAAATAGATGTTATTTTCCAGAAATATCATGCATATATGTCATATGTTAAACTTATCATAACAGTTTTTGCTCAAATGATCTCGGCTGCAATGCCTTTAGCTATATAGATTATATCCTGTAAATGATATAACAGCAGGCCTGCTTCCAAAGCTTCAGGGAACTTTCAATACACCTAAACCATTAGACAACTTGAGCTGAGACAAGCTTTTCAGAGCTTTCATGCCAACAGAGAGGGAGACTGAATCCTGAAAGGACAATGCTATGAACACTATGACATGAATGTCCACAGCCTGGCATACAAAACACATAAAAAAATAAGGGAGGTGGAAGTATGGAGCACCTACTGTGATAGTGATCATTCAAACATCTACTGCTATGGTAAGTTTACTTACACAACAGTACTATGTTCATCAAATTTATCACTGTTGCAGTAGTCTTATATGGGCGGTTATATTCTTTTACATTGCCAATGAACTTTAATCAACATGAAATACATTGTAAAACCTATTTGGTGATGTCTTTCATCAAGACACAAAAAAATCCAAAGAAATACAAATGCATTTCATTTCTGACCACCTAAAACAACCATGAACCTTACTTTTAAATGAAGAGCTTTGCCACCGCCATATCTCCAGAAACTAATTATAGTAAATCCATAGTTGCACAACTGTGAAGAAAGAGGATAACTCCAAAAATTATATTACAGTTGAAGTAATGCAGTTTGACTGTAATATAATTTGACCACTGCAACCACCAATGAAACATGCCAAAAATTACAACGCATGATGAATGCATGCTGCAACCAAATCAACTGCAGCCATATGGGCTGATTACCAAGCTTACTACATTTGGGAGGTGGAAAAGGAAGGGTCCAGGAGCCCCTGGAGAAAGGTCTTAGCAAAGCCTGATCTTGACCAAGAGAAGGAAACAAGCTTGTAGTGTCCCATTAAAGTGTGCTGCTTCTAGAATACATCTAGAATATAACCTTTTCCAAAAAGACATAGATGAGGCCAAGACCCTGGTAGAGTGGGGTTTGACTTTGCCTGGAATAATTTTTCTGTGGTGAGAATTACAAAAGGTAATAGCCTAACAGAGCCATTTGGAAATAGTCTGTTTTGACAAGGCTGTCCTTTCTTTTTACCTTCCCAAAAATGAACAACTATCGAATATCTGAACGGTTTAGTTCTGTCAAGATAGCACCTGACTTGTCTGTGGACATGCAAAGTATGGAGCATCCTTTTTCCTCCAATTTTAGGTTCAGGAAAGAAAAAAGGGAGACAGATAGTTTGGCTTAAACAAAACTTGGATACCACTTTAGATGTAGAAGAAGGATTAGTTCTAAAAGAAATCCTGTCTCTGTGGAAAATGAGATGGGGCTGGCTCATCATAAGACCTTGCCACTCAGAAACTCTTTTTGCAGAGGTCAGAGCAATCAGTAAAACAGTTTTGCAATGTTAAAAGCCTCAAGTTAGCCAGATTAGCTGGTTCAGATGGAGCAAGTCTTAGTTTCTCTAACACAAAAATAAAATCCCATGGAGGAGCCGCCATTTTATTTTTGGAGGCCTCTTATGCAAAACCCTATTGAAAAACATTTTCACATGCTAATGCACTCTAAGAGGAGGACTCATGGGCAGACATGCTGAAATGGCTGATAAAAGAACCTTAACAGAGGAGTAAGAAAGGCCATAGTAATTCACAAAATATTGTAAAACCTGAAAAACACAAGCCCTGAATGGCTGCTGGTTATGTTGCTGACATCAACTAGAAAACCTTTTCCATTTGCTAATATAAGATTTTCTAGTAGCAGGCTTTCCTGCCTCCATTAGCACCTGCTGCACATTCTCAGCCAATAGGTGCCTAAGGGGAATTAAGACCCTATCATCCAGGCTGTCTGTTGAAGTTGACTGGGACTGAGGTGTATCAAACACTCCTGATCCTGTGTGAGTGGGTCCATCCTGTGAGGAAGCTGGTGGTCATTGCACATTGCCATTTCCAAGAGAATGGAGAACCACTGCTGCCTGGGACAGAAGAGAGTCAACACAATGATCTTGCAGGATTCCTTCTGAATTTTCAGAAGTACCCTGGATATTACTGGAAATGGTGGAAAAGTATACAGGAACACTCCTGTCCAAAGAAAGTAAAAGACATCTGTCTTCTAAGCCTCCTTGTATGGAGTGCTGGAGCAGAATCTTGCAAGCTGGTCATTCAAAGAGGAAACAAATAGGTGTACTTGAGGAACTCCCTACAGGTGGAGTACATTTTGGAAGACCCCCCAATCTAGTTTCATTTCTTGAGGGCCTGCCCTTGCCCTGCTCAGGTTGTCTGCAACACAGTATTGCTTTGATGGGATATAGGAAGCCTGTAGAGTGATACTGTGCTGTGAAACTATATCCCAAGCTAACATAGCTAGTCTACAAAAGGGGCAAGACCTGGTTCCCCTTGCTTGTTGATGCAACATATAACTGTGATATTTGTAACAGTTTGAAGAGGTCCATGTGAACAAAGATGATTCAGAAAGTTGAGTGCCTTGATCAAAGCAAGCATCTCTTTTATATTTATATGCTTGCATCTGTCTTTGTTGTCCAACATACCTTGCACTTTTATTCATCCTAAAACTGCTCCCCAAGCAAAGCCTGAGGCATCTATGCTAACTAATTGCTTTGGAGTTGGAAGGGAGAAGGAGAGACCTGGATTTAGGGGAAATTGCTGTGTCTACCAAGTGATTTCTCTTCTGACAAATTCCAGAAGTGGAACTTAAAAGACAAGGAATGTAGGTGATGGAACCAAGAGACTTCATGTACCACTTTTTCTTTCTCATGTGGAGTCTTGCTAGGGGAATCATGAGAATCACAGACGCCATGCGACCCCTCATCCTAAGGTATTCCCCTTGCAGTGACCAACATCTGAGTGGAAGGTACAGATCTATTTTTTTTCCTGTGGAAGAAAAGCTCTTTGAACTTAGCTGTCTAGCAGACACCAACGAATACAATCCTGTGTGAAGGAATAAAAAAGGACTTTTAATATTCTTTTGTAATCCCAGCTTGTGTAAGGTATCTCTCACCCAAATGAGAGATTTCTGGAACTTTGAAAAATACTTGGCAAAGATAAGCAAGTCATCTAAATATGGAAAAGTGTGGATACTCTGTAGCCTGCAATGAGCTATAATTGGAGCTAGAAACTTTGTGAACACTCTTGCTGCAGTGGATAGTTCAAAGGGCAAGGCAGATAATTGATAATGTGATCCAAGCATACAAAACCTTAAGAAACATCTGAAGTCAGGATGAATAAGGATGTGACAATCATCTTTTAAATCTACTGTTATTAGGAAATTTAAGTGAGGAAGAAGAGATAACAGCTTATGAGGTGATGTCATTTTTAACTGAGAAACTAACCCAAACAGGTTAAAGTAATAAAGAACCAATTTGTCTATGGAAACTTCTTTTGAATTTATGTTCAAGGAATTCTATATTTGTTGTATAATATCTTGTTTAATTGTTTCTCAGTATTCTAACCACTGTATGCTGCATCAATTGTAAAACGCTGATTTTTACTCCTTTTATATGTTCTATGCTATTTGTACAAAATAGCTATGTTTATATATTTTTTTTATTATTTTTATGATTTTTTATGATTTTTTTTATATTTTTTTACTATGTAATTGGAGCTTTTCTCCCCAGGCCTCCACTGAAAACGGTCAGCTTATGTCCAGTCAGATTAACCTGGTAAACAAATGGAAAATAAATAAATAAAAAATAAAAATTGGTCTGCATATCACCTAATAAAAACTTTTCCCAACATGGGGAAGAGGAAGTGGTTCTATCCCTCCCTGAAATAGCATGTCTTGAAGGGCAGGAGGAATAGAAGAGTCTGGTTTGTTGGGTAAGAAATTATCTCCTGGAAAGGGGGGGATCCTCCCACTGCCAATTCTAATCTTGATAAATGATCTTTGGAACCAATTTATGTGAAATTATCTGTTATCAAAGATGAATGTGGGGATTCAGACTTTCTGGAAGGGAAAAGGGGCTACAAGGGTGGGAGGTGGGATAAGGTTCTTTAAATAGTCATTCTGACTTGTTGGACTGCTATTGTTGTTGGGTGGTTCCTAAATTCATTTTAGAAGCCCCCCTCCACCATTTCTTCTTAAACAACAGTTTACCCACATTTTGGTGATACTTTTTATTATTTATTTATTTATTTATTTTGCTGAAATTGCATGAAAGGTTAGAGAATCCCTTAGAAAATTTGAAAAGGGAGGGATGAAAAATCTTAGAGATTCCCTGAATCAGCTTACCTCTTTCATAATGATTAAAGTATTTACCTCTCATACACAAGCTACAGGGTTTGATTCTGATCTTGGGTCATTGGCTTGGCTCCAGTATTCATCTATGAACTTATGAATCACACCTTTTGATAGGCTCAGCAGTAGAGGGATTAAAAATAAATCTCTCTGCCCAAAGGAGAATTTCAAATTTCATTTTTACATCATCTGGGTGGTTTTAAGAACACTGCCAAGCATATCCCCTGAAGACTGTATCAGTGGCCATAGCTCTGGAAGAAGTGTCAACAGAGTCATCCACATACTTTAAGCAATATGACCTGTAAAATAGAAGAAATGAAAGCATTTAAAGCAGATTTTTCCTTACAAACCAAAAAATGAGGAAAGCATTCCTCATACTTTCATAATTAGTCAGAATAAACATTAACATATGAGCCTGACTATCCAAAAGTCTGTAAATCAGAGTTGCAGAAACATTCACTTTTTTCACATACTTATTAATAATCTTCCCATCCTTGTCAGGGAGAGTAAGATTGGAATTAACTAAATGTTAAGCAGCATTAACTAAAGCTAAAGCCTCTCGCCTAGGTTTGGGATGAGTGTATAAAGAATTAAAAATTGAGGTATTTTATACATTCTATCTGCCCTTTTTGGGGCAGCAGGCTGACTATCAGAACAATTGCAGGCAGTGACACACACACATACACACCTTCCAAAGCTGAAAGAATTGAAGGAATGGGTTCTAGTTCTGGAAATTCCTTTTGTATCAGCCCATAGTATTTTCTAGAAACCTCAGTGTTCTCCCACTGAAAACATTGTCACTCTAGAAATAGCCTCAGAGAGGGAAAACTACTATAGGGGAATAAGAAACTGAATACACCTCTGAGTCTAAATCAGAAATCTAAGTAGAAAAACATGCAGCTCTTCCTTCATCTTCCTGTCCAGATTCAGAATCTTGAATCTTTTTACTAAAGGAGGCATCCATCTTTCTTTTACAAGAAACCACCTTATAAACAGGATCTAAGCCTGAATTAAAATTTGAGACAAACCCAGTAAACTACTGTTGTCTAAGGAAATTTGAGCAGGAATAGATGTATGTTTTGTTTTTCTATTTTTTATGCAAAAATGTGGCTAGTAGTGTTGTTAATGGCAGCAACATCTTCCCCAGGGGATGGGCATAATATTCTAACTAAACAGGAAAGTCTTGCCTGTTCTGTCTCCCTATACTGGCAAGAGTGGCTCTCCCTTGTTACTGAGGGGTCCCCTCACAACAACCACACAGGATGTGGCTAACCTCTGATCCACAGTGGCTGTAGGTGCTACACCAGAGGAATTCTGGGTAAAATATGAGTGGTCTGAGGAACCAGCTTTGTCCAAAGCAAAGTCACCCACCAGCAGCTCAGGCAAATTGCTAGCCTGCTATGGTGGCAGAGACTGTTTGCTTACCTTTTTCTTTTTATGACTGGATTAAGACTGACCATGGGACTGGTACTTTGTTCGATGGTCAAACCAAAAAATGGTGCCTCTTTCCCAGGGGAAAACAAGCAGCATAAGCCAGTAAAACATTAACCTCATTAAATTTCAGTTTTCTGTCACAAAAACAGAGTAGAAAGCACTTTAAAACACTTTCACCGGAGCCTAAATTGTAGCTAAAAAGCAACTTCCCTAAACAGGAATGTACATTAAAGCAATAATATTTTATGTGAAAGATTTTTCCATAAAGGGAACTTATCTTTTCAGCCAATGAACAACACAAGCCGACTGTTGATCATTGAAAGCCCACAGAGGAGCCCTCTCTTCAAAGACAGGAATGATCTGACGGGATTGGCATCCAAACCTGTCTTTTTAGTCAGCTCAGTTTGAACTGACTAGTGGTTTGGGCTTATGGAAAGTGCCCTGAAGCTTTGGAAACTGGCTGGCTGTTATATCCTGTGCAGAATATAACCCATATAGCTAAGGCTACTGCAGCAGTGAGATAAATGTATTTGTTTATGGGTAAGTTGCAAAACTGCATTCTCAGTAATTTATCTCAAGTGAAAGGTGCCCTGGAAGAAAATCTTCAGGCATCAGGAGGCGTGAAATTCAAGTCAAGCTATGTACAAAGGAGTTAAAATGTCCAGAATTAAAATCTTAGCCACATCTTAAGTATGGTGACCAGGCATGGACAGTTCTTTGGAAAAATGTTTTGGTTTGAACAGGTACTCACTTAAACTGGATGAATGCATATGCTGTGAATTCTGCTACTTTGCATACGACCACTGATAAGTCATACTATGGCCCAGAAGTGTAGAATTTATATAATTTCAAGAATAAGGAATTAATTGCATTATTACTACAGCTTTCATGCTTCATATTAATGGCCAGGCAGAAAATGCTTCATAGACTTTGAATGAAATGACAAAGTCGAAGATATGACTGCAGAAGTAATGCTCCTGTAGTTAATTTTAGATATCGAAACATTCCTGAAGTGATGATAGGTTTATTGACATGAGCAATGCTTATGTCAATAAGGCTGAGATCAGCATTTGAAGTGTTTTTGGAATATGACATGACAGTGAAATCAGAAACAAGCATTCAATAAATATGCAGAGCTTCCCTGGCTCCATGACACAGAGAACTGGAACACTGACTGTGATACAGGTGACTGCAGTTAGATTTGAGGTCACGGCACTGGAACAGCCAGGTTAAGGAGGAGGAGGAGTGAGAGAGCATGTTCCCTTGCCTCTTCCATGGGTGAAGGAGAGTTGCATAGACTAGGAGGTACACAGGGTGGTGTAGTCTCCTTGGAGGAAACTGTAGATAACCGATTCTGCTGCAGCGGAAGAGACAAGGCTGCTTGGAGGAAATGCCCATGCAAAAGTGAGGAGATGACTTCTGTGGACAGCCAGTTGTGCATCTCCTCCCTGGTGCCTCACCTGGCATCTGCACACTTAATGCTAGGAGAAAAATTGAAAAACCTTGAAAGACCCCTAATGGCTGCCTCTATGATGCCCCTTCGAAGCTGTCCCTCACCAGGGCAAGGGAATGATTGCTTTGCTAGTCCATGAGAGAGTCTGATGGTCTGGAGGCAGTGGGACCAAAACATGAATATACAAAGTTGAGAAGTTTTGCAGGTGAAGAAGAAATGTATGTGAGAAATGAATCATACTTATGGTTATAAATTGCTCCTCAGCATAGAAAAGACTTGTCCATGACCTGTACTTATACTGACGTCATTCATTACTGTTTATGAGGAGGCATGTTGATCAAATTACTGAAATTCACAAGGACACTTACAGATTGTCTACCTGAAAAAGACAAGAAGGAATCCTTGTACAGCACAGGGGTTCCCACATGTGCTGTCAGAAGCACATTATATAACCGTGGAGGCCATACATAAGAAACCTGCAATTATGCCTCTAGTGACCCAAGACTATTAAGAGCCCTTACATTCCCCATGTTGAAAAGAGAGGGACATGCTTCAAAATCTTGTGATTTGCCTGTTCCCATACCATTATAGACCTTCTACTTGTGAACAGTATCCATCTAGTCACCTAAAAGATATGCTAAATAGTGACAAAATCTATTTCTGGAAAGAGAAATAATTCACTTTTGTTTCACAGGAGGCCTGGTCGTCTACCCAGAACTTAGCTAGAAAATGGTTAATGAAACCTTGAATGTTAAATTAATGTCTGATTCATGATGCTAAACAATTTACATAAAATATATATATTAGGGAACCAAAATGTAAAATGATTAGCATAAGAAGGCTAGTGGTGGTAGGCAATGTAGTATCTTAGATATTAAATGGTTAAGCCTATCTGTTATACAACATTAAGAGTGACCACACCTCTGTGAAGTGTATATAATTAGTTATAAGTTTTAATTGGTTCTGAGTATTCTCACACTACTGCTGTCTTTACACAATGTTTCAAAAAAAGTTAGGTATCAGGCTATGCACACTGCTTTAGGTACACCATTTGGATTACTTATTAAAGCTATCAAAACATTTGAAGTGTTTTGATACTTATGCTAAAGCTATAACAGTTTTCCAAGAGGCATCTCCAGGGGTATTTAGAATGATTCATAACCCTACTTTGCTGCTAAAAGTCTGATGTGTCCAGAAGCTGGTCTCACATGCATGAGTTCCAGCATATCCTCATCACAGCAGGGACAGGCCTGCATATTAATACATTACTGCTGCTCCACCCCCAGTGTTTGTGCTGCTGGAGTGGGCAAACTTTGGGTGGTCATCTGACCAAAGGCAAAGGCTCAAGGCTTTGACATAGCTGATGCTATGAACATTCACACATGCAAGAAAGTGTTTCATAGCTGCAACATGGTCACCAACAACAATCCCCGAAATAGTCACCACATACAAGTGCCAAGTTAGTTTATCATAAAAGGGGGGGGGAAGGGAACAATATTAAAGTCATAAATATGAAAGAGCAAGAAAAGGAACACATGCAAGCCAAAAAGATGATAACAAAGGTGGGGGAGTGCAACCTCACAGGGATCAGAGTATAAGGTCACGACAAGTCACAGCCCTGCTGTGGGGATGTGGCTCACCCTGACAAGGAGCAGAGTAGAAGGTTAGGATAGGCTGCAATCCTGCTATGGGGGATTCCCCTTACAGGGAACAGAAAACAAGCTGGGTTACTGTCCTGCTGTGTAGGGTTCAGAACACTGTACCACATGCATGCAGACTGAAAGATGTGCTATGATGGATACAAGATCTCCTGTCCATAGTCACAGCCTGTGAGGACAATGTTGGGTGATTGCAAGTAGTGTTAACATACCCATTGCTGCCATCACCATGGCACAGTGTTTAAAAGGTGAAAGCACAATATCAGATAGGTCTTTGGCCACTGAATAAGGAAGGGGGCACTACTGAGACAGTGCTGGTAAGGACAGTCATTCATACACATACATAGACAGACAGAGACAGACACACACACACACACACACACACACACACACACACACACACACACACACACACACACACATACACACACATATGTACTGTGAAGCCCACTAGGGCTACCTGCCTGTGTCATAGGCTGCCAGAGCTGAAACACTTGAAAAAGTTCACTGCACCAGACACAGAAGTGCCTCTACAAGCCTTACATACATACATGGCAGACATCTTAATAATTTTAAAGAAGACAAGACCTTCTGGGATCATGTGTGGCAGGGACTGGTGAAGGACATCGATAGCATGGGTGGTCACAATACAGCAGTTGTGCATGTGCAATGCAGGATCACAGATATGTCATGGCCAATCACAGGAAATTTCTAGAGACAAGCTGACCACAAAAGGAGAACCATCAGCACAGAGGCATCTCACAGAGGTTGGAGAATTACTGGTGTCCCTGTCTGAGGAATGTGAGAGAGCAGTTATAACTGGTTGTGGCTTGGAAATGGAAGATGGACTGCCAGGATTTGCCCAGGTGTCCACAGTGGAAACACCAAATTAGTACAAACATGTTCCATTACTGCAGCACAGTGAGCTGTTACTGTGAATGTTTTTTCAGCAGAACAAATATGCATTTCTGTTCTTCAGGGACATCAGGGCTGCAATTGTGACAGCCTGCATCACAAGGTAGATATGTGCCCATAAGCTATGTCCATAATTGACATATAGCAGTCTGTATGACACATGGTGCTGGAAGTGACACATATGATCCATCACTGCCATAAGTATGCTATCTGTATGCTTTTCCAGGCTCCACTAGTGGAGACATCACCACAGCAGGTTGGAACATGTCTGATGTCAGCAGTTCACCTGTGGCTGACTATAATGACACCATGTACACAGCACAGTCAGATAACATAGTGGCATTGTCAGCAATGTTAAAACTGGAGGGCACAGACATACACCCCTCATCAAAAATTATGGTGGAGTGGCAAGATGAACCTCTGACATCCCCTGTGATAAGCGCTGGATGTCTTGTCCATGTTTGACCTACCCTGGCTCCACAGGAGTCACAATCACAGATGGCATCAGTGAACCACATGGCATCATAGGATGCCCTCCCACCATTAGAAGAGAGGCATGTAGAGGGCTGGTAATGACATTCCCTGACCTGTATTTCACTCATGACATCCATCAGCAGATATGCAAATCAGTGATTCAGGCTGAGACAACCATTAATAATCTTATCAAAGCTGCAGTGCATGCTGTGTGACATGCTTGAGAAAGTACACAGAGGGATATAAGGACCTGAAGAAGACATGTATGGTGAGGGTAATGGTGGTCCACTTAATAACCACTGGTACATCCATGAGGATATTGAAAGATGCCCACCATGGCCATATAAGAGGACAGATTTGTAGTGCATTGTTATACAAATAGTACACTTTGTTCTAGAAACAGCATCACTGTTCCAATTGTTTTTGACAGCCTTTGTCACTATGTGTGGGCACCTCCTTGGCCATAGCTAGTACTCTTCCTCTTCCTTTTCCACCAAGCGGACAACCCACTGGGAGCTCATGGTTACATAGCTCCACTCTTCCTCACTCCCCTGCTGCCTTACAGAGTGCAACACCTAACCTTTGCTATTCATGAGGTAATGGATGCTAAATTCTATCGCCTTCCCATGTGGGTTCTGGTACATGCTCATAAAGTGGAACAATACCAATTGGATAGAATATCTTCATTTCTTATACCATATGGCCAGCCAGTACACCCGTCCAGTGTTCATCTTGTTCATGTCATGGAAGCCCCACTCTGGCACTGAAGTTTGTGATCTTTAACTCCTCCATACTCTTATCTGTTTGCATAGCTATTACATCCAGCCCCTAATAGCCTTCCATCTATGATGTGTTGCTGTCCCATCACTGTGCCCCACTGTCTCTGTGCAAATGATGATGATAAATGAGCCCTGCCCACCCCTCTGGCCTCTGCATGTATAGTCATGTCTGATGTACAGTGTGGCCAATCAATGCACTGCAATGCATGGTTTAGGTATGCTAGTGCATGCACAAGTTGGAAAAGATGTTGCTTCTTTTTGCTAGTGCCACAATACTACACCTACATCGACCTCATATGAGTTAACCCTGCAGATAGTTCCTCCAATGACTCCTCATCTGACTCCTTCTCTTTCAATGCTACAGGTCTTTCTGGCAGTCATATGATAACCCCATATTGTGATTGCTTTGATAGCATCATAATGTGTAGCATGGTGCAGACAACAAAAATCTTAATGTAGGTTTCTGGTGCATGCTGCAATGTCTCACCTAATGTATCCCACCAGAGCAACAGAGCCTTTATAAGTCCAAGGACATGTTTAACAGTGTTCCTTATCTGTGACAAGTACGGTGATATACACTTTGACACAGTCTGGTAGCTGTGGATGGGGGGAGGTCACCACTCATGGTTCCAAGGCATATCCTACATCATTTGCAGCATGCAACACTGGACATCATTATGAGTGGCCTGCTGCCTACATTCATAAGAAAAGCATATTGAGGAGTCTTTGGGAGGCAGTGTGTACACCTGCGAACTAGAGGACCCTGTGTAAAGTCTCCCCATATGAAATGCTGGTATAGTTCACACAAATGGGCTATGTCATAGAATAGCCTCATAGTGGAGGTTCTCTCCTCTGCTGTCTGTAGAAACCAAACATTCTCCTCCACATGCTGCAAAATGACATCAAGGACCTGATGTAGGATTTGCAAGACCAACACCTGAGAAACTCCCAATGTCTCCCCTGTCAGATGCTGAAAGGTCCCTGTAACAAGGGTAGTTAATGCTGTACAAACCATAATTTCTACCAAAACAGACACTCTACATATAATACTTGATGCTATGTGAGGGGACCATGTATCTACTAACTCTCATATGATGTCTCTAATCACATGCTAATGGTGGACGGCAACCTGGTCATGGAGGTGATGGTATGTTAGCAGCTGTTGTACCATCTGCAACGTGAAAGGTGATGACATGCAACATTGTGGATATTGACTCTGAAGGTAATCATTTACACAAAAGGTTCAGTAGGAAAATACCGATGTTTAGAACAAATGGTCAAAGTGGCTCTTTACTAATTTTATGCTTCAGAATCACTCCATTGTTTGATTTAGTCAGTTGCATACAACATAGTGATCATTAGCACACTGAATCTCATTTGCATGCCAATATATAGTCATTTATATACAACACATGCCACACAATTTCTCTGGTAGTGAGATCTATGTTTCTGAATCTCCCCCCTCCCTCTGCATTGCCAGTCACCATGTTATTTTGCATAATGCTGTGCACTATTTGTTCCTGCATACCACTCAGTATCTATCTTCAGAATTGGTACAGCCTCTGTGTGTCATTAAAACCTTTTTTTTATTTATTGCAGCTCAGCAACTCTCCAGCCAATCAGAATTGCAGCTATAACAAAATCTATCAACCTACTTTAAGGAAAACAAACAAAAAAGGAAATTATAGAAACTGCACGTATTAAAAATAAATACCACCTGTCAGAACAGCTACCCAATCATAATAAACACCTAGAACCCTAATCCATCATTATTTTGTAATAACTAAATAAATAAATATATAAATAAATAAATTAATTAAAAAATACAATGGCCAACACCTATACAGCTAGAATGCAGTTTCACTAGCAAAATGGACTAATCCTAAACAAAAAAAAAAAAACTAAATTAAATAAGATTGTTAAACTATCAAACAGTCAGATATATTACTGAATATAACCCTAATTACACTACTAAATAAAACCCCAAAATTGACTATCTATACACACACACACATATATATATATATATATATATATATATATATATATATATATATATACACATATATATATATATATATATATATATATATATATATATATATATCGCTATAATATCTATCTCTCGCTCTCTCTCTCTCTCTCTACACACACACATATATATATATATATATATATATATATATATATATATGGGTTCCGTTCAGACTTTCGAAGCTCAAAACTTTGAAATCCTGAACAGAGATCGGCATACAGCAGGGACCGGGAGATTTTCCTTGTCCTCGCTGTAGTGCGATCTCAGAGTTGGTATATTTAAGTTGTGGGGGGGTGTGGGGGGTGCAGGGGGGCTTTGCCCCCCCTGCATACACATGTTTTAGACTGTTGGGTGGTGTTTTGGGGGGGTTCACAATTTTGAGATTCCAAGATCTTGAGATTCTGAACTTGATATTCTGAAACTCGTGATTTTTAGCCCATTCATATATATCCATAACAAATAACATAATAAGGGAAAAACTGTATCCCACTGAAGTGAATGGGTCATAATAATTGAAATGAAAAAATGTGAAAAATATGAAAAAAAGATATATATGATATGTGGGGTTTTGTTTCACATCTTGCAATATGTGGCTTTACTACACATCATAAAATATATTCTCTAAATGTACAGTAATGGATATGTTACGTTTCCCATTCCAGATATAGTCCATATATACATTTAGCCCTACTACTCTCTTTATATCCATCTACAGAGACAGCATATGTTGCTGTATTTTGTATTTGTCTGTTAATTAGTTAACCCCCTGGGGAGAGGACTATTTTTCAGGGCAATCCAGGAGCACTGTCTGGTTAAGTGAATTTCTCAAAGGCACATAGCTGGCAAATAGAGGTTGAGGGGAGTCAAACTCTAGGCTACAAGACATAGCTCATTGGCATCGCATAGCCAACAGATTCCTACCCTTACAACAAAAAACATACAGCACTGCTAAAAGATTGCTATGTGTACTTTTACAAAGGTGCTCTAGATAATAACAGTGCTGCTTAGCATTTTAATGATTAAGGTTTGGGGGTGCTGCGTTAGCGGTGTCGCCTCACAGTAAGACGTTGTCCTGTTCGATTCTCAGCTAGAGCGTCTTCTGTGTGGAGACATGCATGAATGGGTGTACCTTCGTCGAAGGTTGTGTGTCAGAGCTGGCAACTCGGCACGTAAAAATCTACTGCCAATCATTAGCGGACTGGAGTTTCGCTGTGGCAACCCCTAACCGGGAAAAGCCGAAAGACACAACAACAACAATCTTACAGAACACTCTTGTGGATATATATAAACATTGGGGGTGCAGCAGGATATTTTATAGTAGCATTCTTTTTTCAGCTAACTCTTTTTGCAGTGAATATAGCCATTTTATTTTTAGGTACAGTATTATAATTGACTGTATAACACAAAACCTATTGTTCATACCAGGGAATAATTAAGCAATTAAAACTGACACCTTGTTACTGTAGGCCAGGTTTCAAACAAAATTGTGAAGAGCCAGGATTCTGTGGTTTGAATGCAGGAATATGTTTATGCTGCTGAGTTTACCAGCACAATGTCATGTAAACCATGATAAGTAGGATGGTCTATTATGCCTATTAACTACCAATGAACTTATATGGTCAGTTGCTGGCTCTCCGAAATGCAAATGTCTAGGACACTGATGTACTTGACAATGGCTAGAAGTGTGTAGTCTGGGATACTGATGTACTTGACAATGGCTAGAAGTGTGTAGCCTAGGACACTGATGTACTTGTCAATGGCTAGAAGTGTGCAGTCTAGGACACTGATGTACTTGACAATGGCTAGAAGTGTGTAGTCTAGGACACTGATGTACTTGACAATGAATAGAAGTGTGTAGTTTAGGACACTGATGTACTTGACAATGAATAGAAGTGTGTAGTCTAGGACACTGATGTACGTGACAATGGCTAAAAGTGTGTAGTCCAGGACACTGATGTACTTGACAATGGCTAGAAGTGTGTAGTCTAGGACACTAATGTACTTGACAATGGCTAGAAGTGTGTAGTCTAGGACAATGATGTACTTGACAATGAATATAAGTGTGTAGTCTAGGACACTGATGTACTTGACAATGAATAGAAGTGTGTAGTCTAGGAAACTGATGTACTTGACAATGGCTAGAAGTGTGTAGTCTAGAACACTGATGTACTTGACAATGAATAGAAGTGTGTAGTCCAGGACACCGATGTACTTGACAATGGCTAGAAGTGTGTAATTAGCCCTCATACTACTTAATGTTTCTTGAAGATAACTGGCAACCTAATACAAATGTTGACAGAAACACTAAGCGAGGCTAAAAATCAGTACTGGACCAATATTCCTAGACATCTATACAGGAATCCAGTTTTCAGCATATTGAATTCCTAAACCTGGCAGTAACTGGGATTCCATATCATGATTACCTTCAGTAGTAGATTCCAGCTTCACATAAACCCCCCTCCTCACACCAGGTATTGCTTATTACTTAGGACATCACTGATGACGTTATCTGCCCCACACCTCCCTACATTATATTGCTGTTCTTTCTTTACTCCCCCTCTCCCTTTTATTGATTTAATAAAGACAACAGACAGGAAAGCCCTATATCTGTATATCGTGCTTTGCTGATACTGCACTCATGACAACACAACACATTATTGCCATGTTTCCACCAACTTAGGAAATGTGCAGTTATTTTATTGCCTACGGATTACATAACTATTGTTTTATGATAGCCTTGTGTCTAGAAAGGCTGTATAAAGCATGTGTCATAAAATATTTGATTTTTCTTCCCCTTGCTGTGCACCTCCCTCTAGGTAACGTGCTCGCCAGCTTTCCAGCCCAGTCACTGTCCCAGCTGTATCTTTTCACTCCGGGACTCGGCAAAAGCGGTCTTCTGGCAGTGCGGGTCCCCTTCTATACAGATAAGAACTGTGGTCAGCCACTTGTGCAGAACTTAACCTAAGAAAATTATGCTTACTTTTTCTTGCTGCTGCAGTTAACTAAGTTAAGCTTAGCAAGCTTAATCTCCCCTGCGAGCACCTTACATAGAACGGCAGCCTTTCTCTATTTCCTCAGGCCTGTTAAATCAGCTCATGTCTTTTCAATTAGACATCCCGGCCCTCCTAGACCTAGTTACTCAACAGATCTTGGGGCCCCACTAGTAAATAGTGTTCTTTTTATTGTTTTTCAAGCACACCTTATGCTTAATATCAAACAGTTTTTTTATGCAAGGCGGCATCTTGACTGATTGTTTTTGTTCTATGCTTTCTAGCCTGCTCTCTGTGAACTGGGTGTAGCCCCCCCCCTCTTGCCTGTACTGCCCCCCCCTACCTGTTACAAGTCTAAAACTCCTTCCCATAGCTACAAGGCACCATATTTTATTTTTCTTCCCCTTGCTGTGCGTCTCCTTCTAGGTAGCATGCTCGCCAGGTAAGGGTCCAGCTGATGCAAACTGAATTATTAATATTTCTCATGTAACTTATTGCTTGTAAGATGGAATATATGCTACTATGTTAATAGCAGAACTGCTTAAAGTGGTGCAATAGCTTGCCGACACTGTTTAGAAATACGAACGTAATAGCTGTACCTGCAAGCCAATATAGCCTTGTTGTTGTCGCAACTCCTTTGATTTAAAAAAAAACAAGACTTGAAAATGATGGTAGCCTTATTTCTGTTGAAATGTTGAAACAACTGTATTAATGAAGCTATGCTTTTAATGTGAGTTAATGGCTTTACCCCGTACTGTGTTAATGTGCGTTACTGTTCTTTCCCCCTGAACTGTTTCCCTGTTATCCTTTGGTCTCTATCACACCTAGCTAGAAAGGAAACTATTAACTAATTTTTAATGCAGTGGCAGAGTTAGAATTGCTGATAGAAGTGAAATGATAAATGCTATATTAATATAAAGGCGTTCTTGGTCTTTTACTACTTCCAATGTGAAAACCGTGGATCCGACCCTGTAAAATAAGTGAGACTGTTTGATTAATATGTTATGTTAACTTTACCCTGAAACTTTTTTGTTGCGTAAAATGTTCTTCTCTGAGTCTTCCTATTTGCAGTACTACTTTTATCACCTCCCTCTGTCCTTTTTTGCCTCCTTAGCTTTCTAGCCCAGCCACTCTCCCAGCTGCATCTTCTCACTCCGGAACTGAACCATACCTTATGCTTAATATCCAACAGTTTTTTCTGCAAGGCGCATCTTGACTGACTGTTTTTGTTGTTTGCTTTCTAGCCTGCTCTCCCTCTCACCCAGTGTTTCTCCTCCCATTATGCCTTTCAAATCCCAGACTTTTCTCTTCCTACCTCCCCTACTATTTCTCTATACTCTCACATCCTATCACTCCCATCTCAAGCAATCTTATCTCTGCCCAGCAACCACTACTATCAGTCCTTCCATAAAACCCCCAATATATTTTCCAAAATGCTCATTCATCTTTCCTTCAAACAGTCCCCTCCCCAAAATCAAGATACCACCTTATCACTCTAACTCATTAGATGAAAAAACAGAGCACCTCCTAATCAAACAATTTCCCCTCCATAGATTCATACTCCTGTCAGGGGATATTCATCCTAACCCTGGCCCCTGCCCTACCCCCTCAATTAATACTATAAATCCCCCTCAACCCCACCAACTACATGCCTATAAAAAACAGGTAACCTTCTACTCAATGAATCTAAGAAGTGTTCTTACCAAAGTTAGTGAATTCCATGCCTGGATGGCCAACTACATAACTACTCTTACAGAAACCTGGTTGAAACCACACATCCAAGACAGTAATATCCTCCCACCTGGATATAACTTACTTAGACTTGACAGACAAAAGAAGAAAGGTGGTGGAGTGGCCATTCTCTATTCTGACTCTCACTAATCCAAGTAAACCAACACCCTCTTTTACACCTGCTGAACTCCCGATGGCCAATTTTAAACTCAACAGTTTCACCACCTTTACCATATTTACTAGCTATATTCTCCCTGAGGACAACATTCCAGTCCTGGAAAATATTCTCTACTATCTCACTCTAAACTTTCAAAATGAAACCATCCTCCTTGGTGATGTCAATATTAATTGGCTTACCCCTCCAGGCATCCAACACCAAATCATTCATTAATCTGCATGGCTTCGAGCAACTAATCTCCACACCCACTCATAAATAAACCCCAACTCCCTAGCTCTCTCTTAGATTGGATTTTGGTCTCCCACCCCCTCAAATACCACAAACCTGAGACTCTACCAGACTGTCTTAGTGATCATTCACCTGTGAGAGTCATCAGATATACTCCTCACTTCACTAGGCCCCATAGATACATAACCTCCTGCAAACTTTCCACCTTCTGCCCTGAATCCTTTAAAGACCACCTCTCAAGAATAAACTGGTGACATCTAACCTATCTCCCCCTTGACAAAGCTGTCCAGTCATCCAACGCTACCTTCCTAAGCATCCTAAACTCTCTTGACCCTCTCCATTCAATTAGGATCAAATCTAATATATCACCTTGGTTAACAAATTCTACCTGTACCCTTATGAAAAATTGAGACAGAATGTGGAAACTATGGAGAAAAACCGAACTCTCTATTCATTTACAAAACTATAAAGAACAAGAAACCAAGTAAAAAAACTTCTCATTAAAGACAAAAAGGACTTCTATACCATCCTCCACTTCAGCCAAAGGTCTGACCCCCCAAAATTCTGGAACTCCATAAATCATATTCTGCATCCAGGTACCCCTTCTTCCCCCAACGCATGCCCTAACAACTCACCTGAAGAAACTGCTAACCTATTCAACACCCACTTTATCAAAATGGTATCTAGGATATTGGACTCCTCCCCTTCTACAAATAATGCTAACAACATCTCCAATACCACTTCTCTACCCTCTCTGTCAGACTCCTAACTATATAAGATCCTTACTCTCAAAACTTAAACTTTGCTCCCCTTCTTCTGACAACCTACCCTCCTTGTTCTTTCAGATTGCTGCCGAACCACTTGCTCTCCCTGTATCCATCCTAATTAATCGGTCCATCTCAGAATCATATGTCCCCTCCATATGGAAAAAGTTCTACACCTTGCCTATACATAAAGGAGGTAACTCTACTGACATCACAATTTTTAGTCCAATCGCAATCCTGTCTCCTCTCTAAAAAATATTGGAAAAATCTATCTACAAACAAATTATGCAATACCAACTTCAGGAAGACCTACTCAACACGGTTTTTGCCCCAAACATACTACCACAACTGCACTGATATCTTTTGTACACACCATTTTCCTTGCTAGCGATAACAATAAACTGGTCTCCTGTCTGTTCTTGAACCTCTCCAAGGCCTTTGATACAGTTTCCCACTCTCTTCTGCTGAATAAACTATCAAACCTTAACTTCTCTCCCTCAGCAATTTCCTACTTTTCTAGTTATCTCTCTGATCATCTACAATCTGTTAAATGGCTCACAGCCCTATCTCCTCCCCTCCCAGTAAAAATGGGTGTCCCACAAGGATCTATCCTTGGCCCACTTCTGTTCAATGTTTTCACTAATCTACTACACACCTCCTGTCCCCAGTTATCCCTTATACAATATGCAGATGACTCAGCTGTCATCACTATCTCTGATACTCCCTCAGACCTAAACTCTGTCACCCAATCATCCTTCAACTCAGTTGAATCTTGGCTCTGTAATAACAAACTAATTCTCAACCCCAAGAAAACAAAACTCTTACTCTTTCTCCTGAAATATCTTACCCATCTAAAAACATCTTTTCCTATACTGTCCCTAAACAACATATAAATCTCAGTCAAATCTAGCACAAAAGAGTCACTATCGATGACCAACTAAAATTTGATTTACTTCTGTTAAACTGTATTAAAAAAACACACCAAAAGCTTGGATTCCTTTACTGCAACAAAAAATTCTTAACTAACAAAGCTAAATTAACTCTGTCACATGCTTAGCTCCTTCCTATGCTTTTGTATAGCTGTCACATTCTTACTAATCTAAATTCCTCTCTCTTAGCTAATCTAAATTCCTCTCTCTTAGCTAAACTTGAATCAACCTACAACAAGGTGGCTAGGTTTGCTCACTGCTCATCCACCTCACAGGTCACACCACTGTCTCTCCTTAAGATTCTTAGACTGGCTAGAATTACCCCACCAGCTTATCATCTCTCAACTACAGATAATCCACTCAATTTTATATCAGCACTCTTTCTGTCCTAGTCTCACTCCTATAATCTGTAAATACTCCCCAACATGGTGTCTACGCAGCTCTGACCAAGACCTACTACACATATATAAACCCAAGACCAAAACTGTCTGAAACCTCTATAGTCCAACCCTGCCATATCTTGGAACAAACTCCCCCTTGAAATTAGATCCCTCATGCACCCCAAATATTTCAAAACAGCCACCAAAAAATACTTACAAACTCACTGGTCCTGCCATTGTACTCATCCTCCTAAACTGTTTCCCTTGGCTACTTTCACCCCTATTCAACACCTCCCTTACAACACACACTCTTCTTTGACAAAATCCCACTACCCCATTTTATGGGCTTTTCTTTATAAACTGTAATCTTTAGCTTACACTTTCTATCCCCATTAGGAATTAATCTTCCTCTCATCCCTTCCTCCATTTTTCACCTCTATCAAATCTCCTAGCCAAGCTGTCAACAATATATATTTTTTTACAACTCTGCAACCCTGTATATTATATACATATGTATTCCTTTTTATTTCTCTATCTGCTATGTTTGTTCTACTCTAGTGTCTAACTATAACATTTCATTGCTAGAACATGTTGTATTTAATAATAATGATTGTTTTCATCTTCAAAAAAAAATCATTGTATTTTCACTGTTTGAGCTTTTCTCCTCGGGTCTCCCCTGAAAATGAGCCACTTAGCTCAGTTGGACTAACCCGGCCAACAAATGTAAAATAAATAATAAATAAATAATAAAAATGTAGAAACAATTATTTCTTCAATATGTGCAAACTGTGCAGCCTGCAAAATATGTCAACAATTCAGGAAAAATGCAGACAATCAATACACCTGTTTATGCCTTCATTTAATCATCATGTGTTAGGTGACTAACAGTATTCTGGCAAAGCTACACCAACCAGTCCTGAACACTGTATAAAAAAAATATGGAAAGAAACAGTTACATCCCTCTGCTTTGTATTTAACTGTGTACATTCCTGACCACTGTAGCTTCTAACCACATCTTTCACAGTAGCCAATCAGATGTGGATTACAGGAATTGCCCAAGGCTCTTACCAAACAGATGAAGTCAGTATCAGCAGTGCAGTACAGGTCAATGGTCAGTGCTCTCTGGCGACAGTGGAACTCCTGAACTTTTCTGCTGACATATTCCACAGGAAGATCAAAGTCAGTCTTGGGGCCTCCCTGCAAGATAAAACAAAGAATCAAGCAGTGTTAAAAAAACAAATGCAGATTGAAAAAAGTTGAGAAAGGGGAAGGGAGGGAAGAAGGTTACCTGCAAGGTCTGAAAATCACAGATAATTAATGAGCATTATTTCCACAGGCAAGGTACAGGTTACAGATAATAAAAGGAGGCTGGGGAAGATAAAATCAACACTCTGTGACCCTTTCTTCTTTCTCTGCCTATATCGTTTTTAAATTAACTTTATAAAAACTATTAATCGTTGCTAGCACAAGATGCCAATTTTAAGTGACCTCTGATTTCTAGAAGGCTGTCTTCTCAAATTAAGCAGAAAAGATTGCATGATTTTCATGTGACACTGTGCAATTTTCATGTCAGAAATACTGAATTGAAATGAGTCCATGCCCATAGATATTTTACTTTATGCCATGTGTATCTGGTATAGGTACCTATGTGTGAGTATACATGTGTGTATCCCTTGTAGTGCAAATATGTTGGACCATTAGGGAGATTTGTGGGTGAGTCAGTAAAGACTGGCATTAAAATAAAAGGAATAGCAAACAAATTTAAATGCTCACAATGATGCCTCCTACTGTGTAGGGAGCCATAGGTAAATTAGTTGTTTGCCTTCTTCCCGTCCAAACTGCAACTCACACACCTGAGGATAAACACAGCATTGGATATACTTATATTACTTCAGATCTTTAGGATGACTGAATTGAAGCCCATGACTGGATCCTGCTTATTCTATCACCTGCAAGGGAATTCCCTACACTTTGCTTACAATTAGCTGGGCAGCCATTTTGGTTTCATTCACTTCATTTTTTATTTATTTTTTTTATTTTACTTATTTTTTTAGGGAGCACATAGTAACTTGTTGAATATAGTTATGCTGAATACCAAGAAATCAAAACTACAATGAAATAATAAACATTCAGAGCAAGTATTTTGACAGGGGTGCAACCTTCCACTCCCCCATGTGTAGGGCTGTGATTCTCCCACATCCCTGCAAATTAAATGTATTAAATACAAGTCTGTAGAATTTTGAAAGCTCTGTCTTGCAGAGGGATAAAAAGTCTTGCTGTGTGCAGATGACCTGAGATTCAGTTACTGATTTTATATCTGGAGACGCCAGTGAAGGAGGATCAGAGTGAGTGGTTAAAGCAGGCTGATCCTAGAAGGAAGGAAGTGTAGTTGCGTAAGTCTTACATACCAGTAACAGTGGATGTTCAAATTTCACATTGCCTCATTGGAATATGGGTTTTGTGTCTGCCTACAAATTCATACTGGCAGCTTTCCAGAGTTCAGAATCTCCTTCTCTGACTCTCTGTGATAGGGGATTGGCTAAGCCCTTCCCATCAGGGGAGGCTTGACCCCTGTTACACAAAATCAGATATTCAGGTTTTTTTTAAAGCCAGAAATCCTATTTTCTTTCATGTTGTTCCTCCCCACCAATAAGCCAACCTACCTTCTGTCTGTAGACTCAACATATGGTCTCATGCTTTCACTCAGTGGAGGCATAGTCCAAGTATAAGGAGTGCTATCTTCATCCACAGTGGTCTGTAAATTTTTTGCTGGCCTATGTCCCTCTCCTATGTGCTTAGCACAAGCTATGATTGGTTAGGCTTAGGAAACTATTCCCCCCAGCCGTAATGGGTGTACACTGGACCATCTATCCTGCCCCCCAGCCTAACATCCAACCTCCCTGAGCTTCAGCCACTGCTAGAATTCAACTGTAGAGACATCAGCACTTACCCTCACCCCCCCAGAATAGGAATCTATTATCCTCACTGCCAACTCCATCAATCTCCCGAGCCGCTAAATGAACTTGCGTCACCTGGGTCATATCAGGCTTTATCACTTTATGCCACTGGAGTGGCATAGTTATTCAGGATTTTAGTGCTAAGTTGGATGAACCGAGGAGGACCAAAAGCAAGAATTGCCTGAAACCAACCAATTCACAACCTAGAAACACCAAAACAAATAACCAAACCAACGGCACACAACAAGTCTGGATACCATTGAATTATATACAAAATGGGGGGGGCTGCTGCTGCCACTTAAGCAGAATGAAATTTGAACATCTACTTTTACAGGTAAGTAGGACTTACACAAATGTACTATGTTCATCATTCAAGCTGTCCTATTGGCATATGGGTAGATTCCCAAAGCCTACCCTACCTGGAAGGAGGAAGGATAAGGATCCAGGATAAGGATCCAGGAGACCCTGGCGAATGGTCCTCAGAAAGCATGCTCTGGAATTGGAGAAAGAATACAGTTTGTAGTACTTTGTAAGGTATAAACAAAATACCAGGTTGCTGCCTATAAGAGTTCATTGCTTTCCATATGCCACTGAAGAGGATTCTTCTGTGGTGGAATGCATTTTAACCATGCTTGAAATGGATTTATACTGGTGGAAGTAACAAAAAGCAATAGCAGAGGCCAACCAATGAGCAATTATTTACTTAGAGATAGGCTGACACCTCTTACCTCCAGAATAGGAAATACAAAGCTGTTAAGCTTTCCTGAAGGGCTTAGTTCTATTAAGGTAATGCCTGAGCTGCCTCTGCACATCTAAGGTATTCATAATTTTCTGTCCCATGTTTTTAGTTCAGGAAAGAAAGCTGGTGGACAGATGGCTTAATTCAGGGTAAATTCTGAAACAACTTTTAGCATGAAAGAAAGATTAGAGTGTAAAACAACCTTGTCCTTGTGGAAAATCAGACAAGGTTATCTCGCCATGACAGCTTGCAGCTCAGATTCTCACATTATAGATTTCAGAGCAAAAAGCATAACAGGTTTTCAAGTGATGAACCTCAAAGCAAGAAAAGCAGATTCAAAAGGAGATAAGGTAAAATTTTCATCAATAAAGTTGAGATGCCAGTGAGGAGGAATTTGCTTTTAAGTGGGTCTCAAACACAAAGTTCTTTTTATAAAATGTTTGACCACAAAAAGAGATGAAAGAGAGAGATCCATGGACAGACTTGATAGATGCATAAGCTAAGCCATCATTGAGTAGCTCACAAAAATATTTTAAAACCAAAGGGGTAAACATCATATTGGGCCTCTGCTATTGGTTAGGTATCACCTAGAAAATCTCTTCTACTCATAACTATAATACTTTCTAGTTGCAAGTTTTGTTGCCTCTTTCATCACCTGCTGCACATCCTCATGGAACAAATGGCTAAAAGGTATCGGATAGAATCCCTGGTCAGTAGCACTTGCTCTAAGATGAAGATGTGGCAGTCATCCTTCACACTGTGTGAGCAGATCCAGAGTGAGAAGAAGCTTGTGGTAATTGCCCTTGGCCAATTCCCTTAAAAGGGAGTGACAACTTTGCATGGGTCAAAAGAGGGTCCTCACAATTATCTTTGGTAAATCTTTATGAATCTTCATAAGTACCTTGGGTATCAGGGGAACGGGTGAAAATGCATAAAGCAACATTCCTGTGCAAAGGAGATTACTTCTGTTCTCCAAGCATGGCTGGAAGGATGTCTTGAACACAATTTTTCTAACTATCTGTTTTGAAAGGAGTCAAACAGAACTATTTGAAGTGTTCCCCACACCTGGACCAAATCTAGGCAGACGTCTGTCCTGAGTTTCTATTTGTGAGGGTCTGTCCAAGATCTGCTTAGTCTGTCTGACTTTAGGTTTTGCTCTGATTGGGATTTATGAGTCCTGCAGTATCAGATGATTTTGTAAATTTAGCTGCCAGGCCATCACTGCCAACCGGCAAAGAGGTATGACCTTTTATGAATTTGTTTGTTCAAATAGCACACAACTGTGGTGTTGTCTGTGACAATAAAAAGGGGACCTGGAGACCATAAGTGGTGAAGAAATCTTAAGGTCTGAATCACTGTTAACACTTATTTGATTTTTTTATGCTTTGTAGCATCCTATGAACTCCATTATTCCTTCACTAGAACTTCCCTGGAGAATGTTCCCAGTGCAAAATCTAAGAAGTCCATCTGGACTGATTCAATTGCAGTCTGGAGGGAGAAGGGCAGGACTGGATTGAGAAACATCATCATTTCACAAATTCCAGCACTGTTACCTGGAACTCCAAGGGAAGCAGGTGCTGGATCCAACAATTTTTTAAGTACTATGAACTCTTTTCTCATGTGTAGCCTGGACTGTGGTGTCATGAGAATCATTTCTGCCATGAGGCCTAGAATTTGAGAAAATCTCTTGCAGAAGCAGCTTGTTGTAGAGGGAAATCCCTGAAAATTTTCTTAACAGTCAGGACTTTGTCTTCTAGTAGAAAGGCCATACTTTTTTCTGTGTCCATCATGGGTTCATAGGTTCATAGGTAGGTACTAGGCTATCTGCCCAAAGGCATTTATAAGCCTAACCAGAATGTGTTGGCTTTCATCACCCCCTTAGATTAGTTCCCTGTGCCTCTGTCCAGCAGAGCCACTGAAGTGATCCCTGGGGTAAACTTTCTGTTTCCTATCCACTCATCAAGGTTTCTTTTGAAGAGTGTTAGCGAGGAGCTCTGCCTAATGTAGATTGGAATCTTGTTCCAAAGCATGGGAAGTCTCTGGGACAGGAATCTATCCCTTCAGCACATCCTATGTATTGTTGTGGTGAGGTTTAGGTCTCTAGAGCGTGTGGCTTGAGGGGATATGGTTTTCTTTAGGTGGAGCATGTCCATCAATTCTGGGTTGGACATGGCCTTGTATGTCAGGCAGAGATCACTTCTGAGTAGGCGGTATGCAACTGAGTACAGCTGGAGTTTCTTTAGTCGAGCTGCATAGGGCATCTGTTTGAGGCCAGTGATTCTCTTGGTGAGGTACTTCTGTGGTCTTTCCAGCTATTGCAGGTGTCTTGTAAGGTACATTCCAAACTGGACATTGTACTCTATGATGGGTCTGATGAGTGATGAGTAGAGGGGCACAATCACCTCTTTTGATCTGGATGCGAACCCTTTAGTGATTAGGTGGGCCACATAGAAGGATTTTCTAACCACTTTGGCAATGTGATTATCACTGGAGAGGTTACTATCTACTTGGGTCCCCAGATCCCTTACTACGTCTTCCATATTTAGGGGACTACCACCTATGTGGTAGTTTGTGGGTACTTTGTTTTTTCCAAAGGGGATGACTATGCACTTTTTGGCATTTAGCTTGAGGCCATGATTTTGACACCAGGTATCTGTCTCAGTGAGACCCTTTTGGAGGATGTCTGTGTCAGCTGGAGAGTCAATTATAGCCCCTAGTTTGCAGTCATCTGCGAACTTGGTCATCCATAGTCCTCCTGTGCTTGTCTGTACCTCTGAGAAGTATATGCCGAACAGGAGGGGTCCAAGGACTGAGCCCTGGGGAATGCCACTTGTAACCAGTTTAGAATCGGACCTAGCTCCTGCAACTCTTACCATGTGGGTTCTGTCTGTGAGCCAGTTGGCATCCCATCTTGTGACATAGGGGTTTATGTTCAGGCTAGTGAGCTTGTCTATAATACCAGAATGAGGAATGGTGTCAAAGGCCTTTGTGAGGTCTAGGTAGGCTGTGTGGACTACCTTTCCCTCATCTATAGCCTTGGTAACTGTCTCAAGGAAGTCTGCCAGGTTTAGGAGGCATGATCTGCCCTTAACAAAGTCGAACTGGGTAGGGTCCAGTGTTTGGAAGTTCCCAATGTCTCTGTTAATGAGCTCCATGATGATGTGCTCCATAGCCTTGCAGACCAAGCAGGTCAGGCTTATAGGGCGATAGTTCCTGGGGTCTGTTGCGGCTCCACCTTTGTGAAGCAGAATAACCATTGCTGTGCTCCACTGTATGGGTACCTAGCCTGTGGAGAGGCTGAGTTTGAACAGTGTGTTTAGGTGAGGGGTTAGTTCATCTTTGAGCTCGTGTAGGATGCAGCCTGGGACACCGTCTGGTCCCATTGATGCTGTGTTTTTGGCTTTGGGGAGGGCTGTTTTAACCTGAGTGCCTGTAATTTCAGGGGCTCTACATTCTTCTGGTATGGTTATGGGCCCTTTTGTGGGTGAGAGGGGGGTGAAGTTTGCACTGAACCTGTCTGCCAGGATGTTGGTGATATTGGTCGGTTCAGTGTATTTTGTACCATTCTGCACTAACTCTAAGCAGATCTGAGAATTGCTACTTAGATTCTTGACATAGCTAAAGAATGCCTTGTGGTTATCTTTGGAGTCCTTGGCAAATTTTTCTTTTGAAGCTAGCCTTGGATGATTTTATGACGGATCATAGATTCTTGCTGATACTGATCAGGGATGTCTTCCCTTCTTGGGATTTTACTCTTTTCTATACTAGTTTCCTCCTTCTATTGTATAGCTTGTTTATGGCAGGGGTCCACCAGACTGGTTTCCTTTTCTTGGAGGAGTGAGTGTTGTTTTTACGTGGGATAGCATGATCCATGCATTCTTGTAGGTGCCTGTAGAGTGCATTAGTAAAGGATTTTGCAGCTTGGACAGCGTTATCCTTTAGCATGGGGACATTGAAACTTTACACCTTGGTCTTAAGTAAAGTGAAGTTTGCATTTGAAAAGTTTTTCACTGTGATTTCCTTGACTGGGGGTGGAGGCAGAATGTGGATGTCCAGAGTGATTAGTTTATGGTCAGATCTAACCAGCGAGGGGTTGACCTCCAGTGTGGAACACCAGTCGCCCATGTTGGTGATGACCAGGTCCAGTATGTTGTCACCTCTGGTGGAGGTGTTGACCAGTTGATCCAGGGCATTTGAGTTTATAAATTCTAGGAAATGTTGGGCAAGGGAGTTAGTACTTGAGTAGTTCTCCCAGTTAATGTTTGGGTAATTGAAATCACCCAATATTAGTGTGTTTGGTAGAACCTTTATGTTTACCAGTGTTTCCAGAAACATTGAATGGGGGCCCTGGGACATGGTGGGTGATCTGTAGCAATCTACAATTTGAATTGCAGTTTCACCAGTTGTTAGTTGCACATGGATGATCTCTGAAGCATCGTGCTGTGCCACTAACCTTGAGGTGTGGGTATCCTTGATGAATATGATACACCCCCGCATTTTGTATTTTGGTCCAGGTTCTGTGGCCGAAATGTATGGTATGAGTTGTAGCCTGGTAGTGCTGGGGTGCTCTCTGGAGCCTTAAATCAGGTTTCTGTTACTGTACGTGTATCGATTTTAGCCATACTGAGGAGTGCCTCGAGTGCATGCATTTTTGAGGTTTAGACTTCTGGCATTCAGTAGCATTACTCTCAGTTTTTTGTTATTTGTGCTATTTAGGGTGGTGGGTTTGTCTTTTGAGCCTTGCCTAAAAAAGGCACTATGGGGGTGGCAAGAGCCTTGGCCAGTATTCGAAAGCCTATGGGTGACAGGTGCAAGCCATCTCTAGTGAAGCAGCGTGGCTTGTTGAGCATGTCATCCCAGGCGGACAGACACTGGATCCCCTTTGAATGACACTAGAAGCTTAGCCAATTGTTGAAATTGATATTTTTTTCTTTATACCGTGGTATCATTCTTGGTGAGGGCAGGATGCTACTCAGGGTCAGGGTCATACCAGCTTGGGCTACATGATCAGAGAGATCTTCCATGTCTCTTTTCATGTAGTTCAGGGAGGTACGGCTCAAATCATTCACACCAACATGGACAATGACAGAGTCATATTTGTACTTGTTCTGGAGTGACCTGAGTGCTTGTGGTATGTGGCGGATCCTGGCACCCGACAGGCAGCTAACAGTAACCTTCTCTTTGTTCAGACTAGTGAGTGGGACATCAGTGTGCCTGACTGTAGAGTCACCTATTACTAGTGTGTTGGGTATGTTATTTTGCCTTAAGGGCTGTGATTGCGTGGCACACTGGTTTTGTGAAGTATGTGTTTCATGGTTTGTGTTGGGGGATGGAGATTGCTTGGATGTCTACTTTGGAGGTCTCTCTTTCTTTTGCAGATTTTTATTTAGAGCCTCTGAGTATGTTTTAGTGTATTTATGTGTGTTTTTTGATGGTGCTGGTTTAATAGGTCTATGTGAGACTGGTGGTGTGTTGCAAGTAATTCCCTTCTCCTCTTGACTGTCTAATCGAGTCTTGGGTTGAGAGAGCTTATCCTCCAGTTTGGCTGCATAATTGCATCTCTCACATGTATTAGCATTTGGTGGTAGGAGGAGAGGGTTGTCTGTGTACATGAGGCAGTTGTAACATTGCCCCAAAATGTCCAGATTCAGCAGTTGGACTGGAGAGCACACCTGAAACTGCCCTTTGGACATGCCTGGATAGGTACCAGTGAACTGTTTTACTGATTGGCTGGTAAGGTCAAATACAGAGTCTTGTCCTTCTGTACAGTATAGAGTGGTCTAGTGCTAGGGTTTATTAGTGCTTGCTATGAGTTTTGAGCAATACATACATCCCAGGAAGACAATTCTTTGTAAGTGTCTGAGACAGGACTTTTGTAGGCTCAACTTGAAGTTGGTAGCAGTTAGAATGCAATGAAAATCATCTGTCAGATGTAAAGTCACCATGAAACAATGGTCTGGAAGAAGGGGTAGACAAGCTCAACATATATTTCAGCAGGTTTGAAGAAGGAAACAGCAAGAAACCAATGACAGCTCCAACAAGCCAGAATGATATTGTGCTCAGCCTAAATCCACCTGATGTCCATACAACCCTGATGAGTATAAATCAGATAAAAGCAGCTGGCCCTCATAACATTCTGGTAAGGGTCTTTTTGCTTGGGCAGTCTACTCCAGTCAGAGCTTTTAGAGGGACCCCATTCCAGATACCTTTGGCTAGGGTTCACCTTGACTGGGAGAGTGGAAAAGGAAGCAGGCAAGTAGGTGTGTTTGAGGATATCCCTGCAGATGTCCTGATAGGAAATGATGCTGATAATGCAGTACCTTGTGTGCGTGCAGTTACATGCAGTCAGGCTTGGAAACAAGCATGTGGGTCTGGTAGCCTGGGGGGACCCAGAGAGACTGCACACTTGAAGCCAGGACTGGTGAGGTGGCTACTTCAGGGAGGGAGCTCCCCTGTAGCAGTGAGAATGAAGGTGAGCCACAGATACTTCTGGGTACTGATGTTCCCTTTGACAGAGTGACTGCAAGGGCAGAGATGAGTAGTAGTACCCAGGCTGACAGTGAGGCACTGCTGTCAGAGGATACCAGACCTCCTGTGGAAGGGGAGCGGGGAAGGATTACAAAGAGAGAGTTAAGACAGGCTCAGCTCTCAGACCCTACATTACAAGGCTTGAGGGAGTTAGATAGGGAGGCACCTGATTGTCAAGGAAAAGGGGAATTTGTATATTGGGACAAAGGTTCCTGTATAAAGAGTGGACCCCTGAGGAAGGGCTAGAGGGTGAGAGAATACAGCACTTGGTACTGCCCAGGGCCTACCATCTGGCACTTCTGGACATAGCCCCTGACATTTCCTTTGCAAGTCATATGGGCATAAAGTGTACAAAGAGATGTATTATGCAGAACTTTTATTGGCCTGGGATTTCTAGGGATGTAACAGGGTACTACAGGACCTGTGAGCAGTGCCAAAAGATAGGCAAGGCAGGAGACAAGGTGAGAGCTCCTTTGATGCCTTGGCCTGTGATTGAGGAGCTGCTTCAGAGGGTAGCTATAGCTATTGTGGGGCCTCTGAGTACCCCAAGTTCCGCAGGGAAGAAGTATATCCTAGTGGTAGTAGATTATGCTACCAGATACACTGAGGCAGTGGCCCTGTCCTCCATTGAGGCAGAAAAGGTGGCAAATGCTTTGTTAGAGATTTTCAGCAGGGTATGTTTCCCAAAAGAAATACTGACTGACAGCGGTGCCAATTTCATGTCAGGCCTGCTGGCTTGTCTGTGGAAGCACTGCTGGGTGAAGCACCTAAAACCACCACTACCACCCCCAGACTAATGGTCTTGTGGAGAGGTTAAACTCTACCCTAAAGACCATGCTACGAGCATTTGCAGAGTAGTTTAAGAAGGAGTGGGACAAATATTTGCCCTATCAGTTGTTTGCTTACAGAGAGGTGCCCCAGGAATCCACTGGTTTTTCACCCTTTGAGTTGCTGTATGGGCATAGGTTGAGGGGACCTCTAGATTTGATTCTTGATGAGTGGGAGGGAGTGTGTGAATCCCACAAGGAGTCTGTTGTGCCATATGTCCTAAACCTCAGGACAAAGGTCAGGGAACTCATGGCTTGGCCTAGGAGAACCTGGCAGAAGCCCAACAGCAAAAAAATATCTGCTATGGCAGGAATGCTCGAGCTAGAGAGCATGCTGTGGGGCAGCAGGTTATGGTTGTCATTAATGTCAGACACAACAAGCTGCAGGCAGCTTGGGAAGGACCCTTTAAAGTTGTAAGGAAGGTCAGTGATGGTAACTACATGGTCAAACTGCTAGGCAGGAGGCAGGGGCACAAACTGTACCATGTTAACATGATGAAACCTTAGCATGATAGGGAGACCCTTATTCTAAGTATTTGCAGTAGAAGGCAGGAGGAATCTGAGGGGGATCAATGGCTACAGGGAGCCAGACAGCAAAATCCCAAATTACTAAGGTGGAGCCTAGGGTTACAGGCAAATGATATGACAGTCCAGGACTGCAGTGGGGTTAGCAATGCCAACTCAGATGGGCAGTCAAGACAGGGTATGGAGTAATGTATTCCCAGATAGGCTCATCCCTCTCAAGCAATGTTTCTCAAGGGTCACTTGAAAAACTAGCTTTATTCTTCGAAGGTGGGAAGAACTGTGATGAAATGGGATACTGCCAGCACAGCTATCTGGAATTTTGTACATAATTATGTCATTTGTGAATATCAACATGATTTATATAAGATGCTTGTTTTACAAATGTATTAGAACTGTATGTTATGTGTATATCAGGTTGCTGGTACAGAGGTGTGTGTTGAAAAGGTTTTTGCAAAATGTTTGAACTGTGGCCATGGTGTGCCCCACTGGAATAAAACAGAAATGTACATGGACTACAGTAAGTGTTTAAATGAATATATATTAACAGTGAAAGCTGGAATACATGAAGTTAACTTCAGAAAAAAGGCTGAAATTAAATTACTTTATACACAATAAAAGATGGTATATTTCAGTTTTCAATGCAGCAAGGAGAAACTGTGTCTAAAACTGGGGAGCTTTCTGTATTGTCTCTGGGGTGAGGTGGTTGCCGGTCTTGAGGTGTGGAGGAATGTTGTTGCTTTTTGATTTCCAGCATCTGCCAGGGATCTGGGGTCTGTGTGTTTTCATGGGTGGATGCTGTGTGCTGTCGACTTCCAGCAATGGGGATTTTGCCTGGGGTGGAGTCGGATAGTGTCGTTCTGTAAGCTATCCCAACGATGGTATTTGGGTTGTTGGTTTGGGGACTGTCTGAGAGGGACAGGGTATTTTGCCTTATGTCTTGGACCTGACAGCAACAAGAACCATTCCCCACATCTGCCTTGCTCCAATTAAGCAAGTTAACTAGAGTATAATAATTCTTTTAGATATAGTCAGGAATACAACAAAGCTTAGTTTAGATATTTTTCTTTATTTATTTGAGACTGTCCTGCAATGTTGTTTTAAATATTTCCTGTAATTTTGAATCTGATGTCACCATGATTATATACTATATACTATAGTATTTTCTTGTTCTTTTATTTCATTATTAAACATATTTAAACCTTTCATTGTGGCTGATCTGTCTAGAGACATTTAAGTTTTGAGAGTACTGGCATATTTATTTGGTGACACTGTGTGAGCCACTCCTAATAGCCTTGCTTTTGGTCAGACTACCATTTGTATTAATATTAATATTACACAGTAAGATTGGACACCCTTTATTAAGGGCCTTAAAGTAGCTAATAAGGAGTCGTCTGGTGGCAGTGATAACTACCTTATAGTCTGTGCCAAAGGGAGCACAGCTAGTAAACCTGTGCCAGCCTTTCCCAGGTGTGTGTATAAATCAAACCTCAAAGAGTGTGTGTGTGTGTGTGTGTGTGTGTGTGTGTGTGTGTGTGTGTGTGTGTGTGTGTGTGTGTGTGTGTGTGTGTGTGTGTCAGCTACTTGGGTAGGGACATGAAGCACTCGTTGGACAGAGAAGTTGTTGGAGGTCATGGCTTGACCACTCAGCTCAGACCTCAACTCTATAGCTGTGCCAGTGGGGAGTCTTATTGGGGATCTGTAGAAAGAGGGAGAAACCAGCCCTGGATTGACTGTGGTCTTGAGGGAAATTGCACTTGATGCAGAGAGCTGCTTCTGGAAATACTGTGTGTGTACCTGTTATCCTCCTGGTGTATGTCCCCCGCTGGTGCCAGTGGTGAGGATTGAGGCTCCTTGATTACTGGTCCAGTGGTGGGTCATCACAACTCCACACATCAGTTTATCTCTATCATCCCATTGTTTGATAATCTAGGTAGCAACAGAACCAAACACAAATTTAGACCTTTAAGGAGCATTCAAAATCTAATTTTTAAATCCATAGAAAAATCATGGTTATGTAATTAAGCATACCTTCTCCAACAGAAGCGGCTGCATTTCTAGAAATAGTGTCCAAACCTTGTAAGCCACTCCAAATAGCATTTTTTGATGCTTGAGTCACATTGGATACATTTCTCTCTCGGGCAACAAATGAATTCTGAAAGTAATCCATCCATTTTACACTGTGTGAGCCACTCCTAATAGCCTTGCTCTTGGTCAGACTACCATTTGTATTAATATTAATATTACACAGTAAGATTGGACACCCTTTATTAAGGGCCTTAAAGTAGCTAATAAGGAGTTGCCTGGTGGCAGTGATAACTACCTTATAGTCTGGGCCAAAGGGAGCATAGCTAGTAAACCTGTGCCAGCCTTTTCCAGGTGTGTGTATAAATCAAACCTCAAAGAGTGTGTGCATGTGTGTGTGTGTGCGTGTGTGTGTGTGTGTGTGTGTGTGTGTGTGTGTGTGTGTGTGTGTGTGTGTGTGTGTGTGTGTGTGTGTCAGCTACTTGAGTAGGGACATGAAGCACTGGTTGGACAGAGAAGTTGTTGGAGGTCATGGCTTGACCACTCAGCTCATATCTTAACTCTATAGCTGTGCCAGTGGGGAGTCTTATTGGGAATCTGTAGAAAGAGGGAGAAACCAGCCCTGGACTGACTGTGGTCTTAAGGGAAATTGCACTTGATGCAGAGAGCTGCTTCTGGAAATACTGTGTGTGTACCTGTTATCCTCCCGGTGTATGTCCCCCGCTGGTGCCAGTGGTGAGGATTGAGGCTCCTTGATTACTGGTCCAGTGGTGGGTCATTACAACTCCACACATTAGTTTATCTCTGTCATCCCATTGTTTGATAATCTAGGTAGCAACAGAACCAAACACAAATTTAGACCTTAAAGGAGCATTCAAAATCTAATTTTTAAATCCGTAGAAAAATCATGGTTATGTAATTAAGCATATCTTCTCCAACAGAAGCGGCTGCATTTCTAGAAATAGTGTCCAAACCTTGTAAGCCACTCCAAATAGCATTTTTTGATGCTTGAGTCACATTGGATACATTTCTCTCTCAGGCAACAGATGAATTCTGAAAGTAATCCATCCATGTTACAGATGGCAGTGGGACTCTCTTCCTCCCTTTTGAGAAACAATACCTCATCCACCAGACCAGACTCCTCTTTGACCTCTTGTTTTTCATCACAGTCTGTCTAAAGTGGTGATGGAAGCAGTTCCTCTGCCTCAAATACTAGAAGGGTTTTGGGGTTTTATTCAAGCATGTTTCTGGTGTCAAAGAAAAAAGTTTCTCGGAGACCAGTTTTGGATCTTTCCTTTCTAAACCTGTCCATGATAGTGCCCAAGTTCAAAATGTTAGCCCTTCACAACTTGTTACCTCTTTCCCCATTTGAGTTTCTGGTGAACTTAGATTTAAAGGATACATATCATCACATTCCTATAGATCCATATTTCAGATATTTCTTACCGATTCTCTGCATTACCCTTTGTTTTTTTCACTGCTCCAAAAGTATTCACAAAGTATCTGACTCTTATGATAGCCTATTGTAGATTGCAAAGTATTCATATTTTTCCTTATTTAGATGACTTGTTTATCTTTGTAGAGTCCTTTTAAAAGTGTTAGGAATCCATAACTTGGGTAAGGGATCTCCTACTTAGAGTGGGGCTTCATGAGAAAATACAAAAGTCTTGACAGACTCCTCACAGGATTTTTTTTTGGGGGGGGGGGTATCTCCTTGGTACTTCACTTCAAAGGCTTTTTCTTCCAAATAAGTAAGTAGATCTGTATCTAGATTTCTTCCTGAATTTTTCCACTGACTACTGTTTCTGCCCAGGAATTATCAGGATTATTGGTCTCATGGCATCTATGATTCTCATGGTTTCCCTGACAAGACTCTGCATGAGAAAAATATGAATGGTACTTAAAATCTGAATGGTGAGAATATCAACATCCCCTGACATTCCTGATTCTAGTTTTGAGGTTTGTGAAAAGAAAGATTATTTTGGTGGAGAGACAAAATGCATCACACTCCAGGTCTCCCATTTTCACTTCCAGCTCCAGCACAGTCTACAATGACAGAATTCTTAGACTTTGCTTTTAGAGCAGTGTCTATGGGGATAAAAGTACTGGGTCTTTGGAACAGAAAAGGACAGACCAAAACATATAAATGTAAAAGAAATGTTGTCATTCATAAATTCTCTCAACTCTCTCAACCACCACTACAGTGATGTGGCACATAAACAGGACAGGAATGAGATGACTAATCTGTACACCCTGTGCACACTGTGTGCACACCCTGTGTACACCCTGTGTACATCCTGTGTACACTAGCCATGGTAGTCTGGGATATAGCTTTTTGACAAACAGAAAAATGGCCAGCAAAAAGCAGACACGGATGCTGAAAATAGATGAAAGATCCTTTATTTCCAAAAAATAAACAGACCGGTTTCGGCAGGGATTGCCTTCTTCAGTGTAGGACAGACATGTAATTGTCCTGATCTAAATGTTGAAATATATACAAAAAATAATCCAATGATCAGACAGAATGTAAAAAAGTCATGAATATTAATGTAATATGCATGAGCACCAAAAAAACCTTGAATATGCTGTAAAGTCATATAAGCTTCACAAAACCTGGAGATTGAATCAATGCAGCATATGACTACAATATAAACAATCATAACAGTTGTACTTACAAGACTTTTTATATATATATATATATATATATATATATAAAATGAAAAAAATATATATAATGAAAAAAATAAAAAAATGTAATGAAGTGAATAAATGTTGGTAAGAAATAATGATATCAGTAAGTTGTTATAAAAAGTGTTGCTAACCAGATACTGATTAGTTATAATGAATATCGATCAGTAAAGGTATATGTGGGAAAGGTAATAAAACTATAAATGTGGCTAGCAAATATATGGTGTGTTGACATAGGACAGTATATAATGATAGGTCCCACCATTCCAGAAAGAATGTGCAGTCCAATAATAATTGGAGCTGCTATTATTAAATTGTATTAGTAAGGAGCCATGTTAACATAAACTTCATATATAATACGATGTCCCCCCATTCTTAAAAAGAATATTCAGTCCAGTGATTATTAGGGCTACTAATATGCAGATTGTATTGATGAAGAGGCCATGTGAACGTAAGCTTCATCTAGAATATATCCACTACAAAAGAGAACCAAATAATAGTTGTGTAGTGGATAAAGTAAGAATAAAATTACAAAAACTCTACAAAATCCCAATGTGTAAGGTTGACTAGAAATGCCAAAAAGGTAAGAACTGGAAATAATCCCTAAAGATGGTCATTGAGGCCAGGTGGAAACAGACCCCCTAGAGTGATGATCCAGTATTTTTCTTTGTGATCCAGAATACCATGCCAGCCCTGTTTGTGACTACGGTCACCCATGATACGATCAATAATCATGAAAGTGAATTTAGCTTGTTGATGTTTGAGGGTATGTTGGAACAAGGCATTGGTCGTTTTTTGGTTTCTGATATCACTTCGATGTTCATTAATTCTAGATCTAAGCGGCCTAGAAGTTTGGCCAACATAGAAAGCCCCACATTGGCAGGTGGCAAGATACACCACCCAATCACTGCCACAGTTACCAAAGATTTTGATATTGAACACTTGACTAGTATTGCGACTCGAAAACTCTTTGGATTTATTCATTTGTTGGCATGAGCCACAATGACCACAGGGGAAGGAACCTAATAATTCCTGTCCGTGTAGTGTAAATTGTTTGTGAGTGGCCCCCCCACTTCCTATCTGTTTGTAATGGGACAAATATGAACCCAATGTTTTGCCTCTTTTGTAAGCAAAGTAGCATTGTTGCCCAAGTAGTGATCTCACCTGATCATTGGCAAGCAAGATGTTCCAATGTTTGTTAATAATATCCTTAATCATATTGATGTTTCTACTAAAAGTCGTGATAAATTGAAGAGGGGTCCCAGATCTGTTGTCCTGCTCAGTTTTATATTCCAATAATTTGTCCCTATTAATCAGGTTGACCCGGCATCTGGCAAGGTTGACATCCTGGTTGTCATAACCCCTGTGGGTAAATCTTTGAAACAAATCAATGCTGGCCAAGTTGTATTCTGCCTGGTTAGAACTAAGGCGCTTAATACGCATGAATTGTGACACGGGGATACTCCTGATGGTATGGCGTGGATGCATACTAGTAGCATGTAACAGGGTATTGTATTGCGGGTATTTATGGAAAATCTTGGTGGATAAAGTAGAGTCCTGATTTCTGGTAACTGTAACATCCAAGAAATTGATAGTTTCTTGGTCATAGGATAAGGAAAACTCAAGTCCCCATACATTACCATTGAGGTATTCCACAAATTCATTTAGGTAATCCGGATCAGCACGCCATACCAGCCAGCAATCATCAAGATAACGACGCCAGATGTCCATTTCAACCTGATATATATTGTGTGAGGTGTCATAAATCATGTACTCTTCGAAATAGGCCATGAAAAGATCAGCGTAAATGGGAGCGAAAGACGCTCCCATGGCTGTGCCTTGCAGCTGCCAGTAACACTGGCCTTGAAAGTAAAAAACATTTTTAATGAGAACATGTTCTGACAAACAGATCAGTAAGGTATTAAATCCTGGTGTATAAAGGTTAGCCCTGTTCAACCAATATTGGAGAGATTGTAGGCCTGCCCAATGAGGAATACTAGTGTATAAAGCCTTGACATCCAAGGTGCACATCAACCACCCTGGTTCCAACTGGGTTTCCTGGATAATCTGTAAAAATTGGGTAGTGTCCTTTAGCCTGGCCCTGACCAGGTTCAACAATGGTTTAAGGTATTTGGTCAAAAAAGCTGATAAAGGTTCCGTCAATGATCCAGACCCAGATACAATGGGTCTGCCAGGGGGTTTGGTTAATGATTTATGGATTTTAGGCAATAAGTATAGAATCTGTTTGCGAGGTTCAGCCACAATTAGAGAAGATAAACATTTATTGGTAATAATCCCTTCATCACAGGCAAGATTTAGGAAAGAATCAATTTCCTGTTTGAAATTTGGAGTTGGGTCTATAGGCATATGCATGTAGCAAGTCTTGTCTGATAGTTGTAACAGACCTTCCTGTATATAGTCATCCAAATTAAGTATGACTACCGCTCCCCCCTTGTCAACAGGGAGGACCGCTATATCCTTGTTGTAACGTAGTTGATCCAATGCCATCTTGTCCAATTCAGTGAGGTTATTTTGTAACATAATGTGGCCATAATTTTCAAAATGAAGATCCCTGCATACAGATTCCATAAAGATCGAAACATATTTATTCATGGGTGGTTGAAACCCAGATCTACCAAACCTAAAATCATCTGATCTTTGAGAGTGATCATGAGCAAAAAATAATTTCAAATTGAGATTGCGACAAAAAACCTGAAGATCCTGAATAATGTGGTATTCATGTGAGAAAAAAGCAGGTATATAGTTAAGGCCCCTATTCAATAAAGCTGTTTGTTCTTGTGATAACTAAGTCCTGGAAAGGTTCAGAACATTTTGATTAGATGCCTGAGTTGCACTTACGTCAGAAAGTTGTGTATCAAACCCTGCAGGGAAATATCCGGTGGTTCTTTTCTTATGCTTTCTGCCCCCCCTATGCCCTGTGCCACGTCTAAAGGGATGTTCTTATTACTTTTCTTTCTATAAGGAGATCCCCTGTCAGAGACACCTTCACTATCTGTAAAGGATGATTCATCCCCTGATGTACTGTTATAAGAGCTATCCCTATTTTTAAGGATAGATCTAGGTCTCTTTTTGGTACGGTTGGGCCCTGACCCTGCTTGATTAGTTTCAGCAAATCTCACAGTTCGATTAAACTCAAAAGGTCGACCCCTTTTGTAATCAGAAAAATCCCTGTGGAATTTTTTGATTTTACGTTCCTTAACAATTTTTTCATGTTCGGTCAGTTCTTTAGATAATTTTTTAATGTTATCTTGATATTTCGGTGAGGATTCAAATTTATTAACATCTGAACATAGTGTCTTGATCTCCTGAATATTCATATCAACAATCCTTTCATAATATTGTAATAATGTATTCACAAATAGCATATATAGCTTTTTGACACAGTCTCACTCTACAGGCCTGCATGCTTTTCCACATTTTCACTAATATCCAGGGTCATTCTGAAGATTCAGAAGGACACCCCAAAAGATCATTATGGTGATTCCCTTCTGGCCAAGGCAACAGTCATTCTCCTTTCTTTTGAAAATGGCCACAGGCAATTACCCCAAGCTTCCCCACAGATTGGACACACTCACACAGCACAAAGGGTGTTTGATACATCCTAATCACAAACAACTGCACCTAACAGCTTGGATGACAGACTCTTAATATCTTTTAGCCACCTATTTTCTGAGGATGTACAGTAACAATTGAAGGAGGCTAAAATAAACCTGCTACTAGAAAATCACATATGGGTAGGTGAAAAAGATTTTCTAGATAGTGTCAATACAGGAACCTGCCTCCTTTCAAGGCTAGTGTTTCTCTGCTTTGACATTGTCTGTATGGGTGGCTATCCTCTTGCCAATCTTACTCCTCTATCAAGGTCCATTTGGTGGCCATTTTGGCATGCCTGCTCATGGATCCCCCTTTCCAGTGTGATCTCATTTGACAATGTTTTTGAGAGTGGTGTTGCATACCAAACCTCCTTGAAAACAGGTTGCTCCTCCTTGGGATCTTAATTTTGTGTTGGCAAAACTAACTTTTGCTCCATTTGAACCAGATCATTAGGCTGACTTGAGGTTCCTTACATGAAAAAACAGTGTTACTGATTGTTCTGACCTCTGCAAGAAGATTATCTTAGTTGCAAGCTCTTATGGTGGGTAAACCTTATCTCATTTTCCACAAAGATAGGGTTTTCTTTAAGAACTAATACTTCAGTCACACCAAAAGTGATATTCAAGTTTACTTTCAGACAATCTATCCATCTCCCCATCTTCATTCCAGAACCTAAAAAGGAGAAAGGATATTCCACACCTTGGATCTTTGCAGACCTCTCAGGTATTATCTTGACAGAACAAAATCTTTTTTGGAACTCTGATCTGTTGTTCATTACTTTTAAGGTAAGACAAAAGGAAAAACTGTGTCAAAATGGGTTATTTCCAAATGGCTGTCTCATACTATTACCTTTTGTTATATCTATCACAACAAGGCACAGTCAAGGCTTATTCTACCAAGGTCTTGGCTTCATCTGTAGCTTTTTGGAAAGGGTTGGATACTAGAAGTATTCTAGAAGGTGCATCTTGGTCCACTATGTATACTTTTAAAAAACAATATAAACTAGATTCCTTCTCCAGGTCTAAGACAGGCTTTGCTAGGACCATTCTCCAGGGACTCCCGGACCCTCATCCTTCCTCCTCTTAGTCTGTCTAAGCTATGGCAATCTACACGGGTCCCCTTCAGATCGTCAAAACATGAGATCATTGAACACATTGTCAAGATGAAAATAATGAAAACCCATTTCAGCGAAAGACCGGAGCAATGAAGATCTTCCCACAGTAAGTAACCTGTTGGCTGACAAGGTGAACTTTACCCTTTTTACAATTGTAGTGCAATCTTGGAGTTGGTATATTTAGTTAAGGGGGGTGTTGGGGGTGGGGGGCATAGCCGCCCACCTGGGAGGGTTAGGGATGGTGCGGTTTAGGTTTTGTGATGTTTTGGATGACTGATTACTTATAGTGGGAAGATCTTTGTTGCTCCAGTCTTTCACTAAAATGGGTTTTGATTATTTTCATCTTGACTGTCGTCTTTGATGATCAGGGGTTTCAATGATCTAAAGTAGACCCATCTACCCATATAGCTAATGCTACTGTAGTAGTGATCATAATGATGAACACAGTGCATTTGTGTGCATTTGTGTTAGTAAGTTTACCATAACAGTAGCTGTTTAAATGCTCACTGCTAAAGTACCACTTCCTGCCTCACTTAATCCCCATTATTTTTGTATGCTTTTGTTGCCAGGGTGGGGAGATATATTTTACATTCTTTGCATGGATCTTTTCAGGGCTTTATCCTCCTTTTCCCTCTCTCTGTCTCTCTGAAAGCTCTGAACGGCTTGACACTCAAATCACTCTTTCTCTCCAGCTCATCTTGAGCTGACTAATGGTTTGAGTGCATGGAAGTGGTCCTTGAAGCTTTGGAAGCTGTTGGCCAGGTGGTGTATCCTGTGTGGATACAACCCATATAACTAAGGCTACTGCAGCAGTGATTATTCAAATATCCACTATTATAGTAAGTTTAATTACTCAACTGTACTTTATTGTTAATTATGCAAATATGCATATTTTTCATGTGTCCCTAAATATTACAATAAACAAGCACTTAGAAGGTACTTTCTTAACAAAAAGCTTAAGTCTCCTGAACAAAAGTGATCTGAAACAGAAGGATATATGTCTACATTTTTGCTTCTTTTTGACAGGAATTTCTAAAGAAGCAAATCCATTTTTTCCAGAAAAAACATCCCTAGGGATAAGCACTGCATTCAGCCTAGGCAGAGAGGTTTTCCCTGCTTCTTCTCCCAGGACCAACCAAGAGTGGTTCTCCCTTGCCCAACAAGAGCACTTCAACAGCCACATGTCTAACTCTGGTCAATAGTGGATGTAGGGACTATACCAGAGGGAGTCAAGAAAAAAGATGAATGGTCTGAGGAACCAGAAATGGCCACAGTGGGCTCACCCATCTGTGGTAAGGGACTATAGCAGTCTGCTTTGGTGGCAAAGGATGTTTATTAATTTTCTTCTTTTTGTGCCTGGAGGAAGGAATAAACAATGAACTAATGGGTTGTTTCATGGGTAAGCTTAAAAAGATGTCCGATTCTGGAAAGTCTGGCAATTCTGGAAAGTCTGGCAATAATAGACAGTAAAACAGATAAGTAGTAATACAAGTTAATTTTCCCCCAAAAAAAACAAAAAAAACATTGAAAATCATTTTCGAAGCTTACTCCAGTTCACAAAGGTAAAATAAAACAACTTTTGCCAAAGAAAAAAGTAGTTTTAAATTAGTTTTAACAACATTTTTCCACAAAAGTAAAGAATAGTGCTCTTTTTAATAGTTACCAAATGTCACTTGATGGTCAATAAAAGCACTTTTTCTTAGTGTTAAATTAATAATTTCACAGAAGTTCATTTTCTTTCATAAAATTAAAATGTAGAAGTTTTTATTTCTGTAAAAGAAACTTATCTGCTCATCAGTGAAAGGTGTTGGCTGACCTTCAGTCCTTGAAATGCCACAAGAAGTGTGCTCTTTGATGACAGGAAAGCTCTGAAAGGCTTAGCATCCAAACCATTCTTCTTATTTAGCTCAACCTGAGCTGAGTAACAATTCAGGCATGTGGAAGGTGCCTTTGAAGCTGGCCAGCTGTTGAATCCTGTTCAGGACAAGGGTCTATATTGGATCACTGAATGCTTAAAAAAGCAAACGGTGATTAATTGACCCTATGTAAGTGAAAGCTTACAATGTCGAAGTGTCAGAACAGCGATTTTTTTCCAAGGGGAAAAAAAAATTGCCATCCCAACAACAAAAAAAAAAATAACAAAAAACAATTTCAAACATTACATTAAGTGGGGGGGCTTTGCCCCCACACCCCCCTACTTAAATATACCAACTCCGAGACTGCACAACAGTGCCGGCCAAGCAAATTCTTTCCTAGGGAAAGAATTTGCTTAACAGCCACTTCGATATTTTCCATTTTCTGCCTTTTATGTTCGACCAAGACACATCTGAAAGAATGCGTATTCAGTCTTGTAATATAGACCCACGGGACACAATCCACACACCTAAGGCTACTGCAGCATTGTCCGTAATAATGAAAATCACTCAATATCTCTTGAAATGTACTACTTAAAATGCAAGTATGAATACTTGTTTTCTACAGCATAATCTGAGGTTTCACCTCATGACATGCAAATGTTGGTAAGTCAGTTGGTTATGGAAATATTAATGTACTTACATTAGTAAACATTTCCTTCTGAAAAAAATTATGCCCTTCTACTGCCCTTCCTACTTCAATGCAAGTTTGGGTAACAGTTTCATTACCTAAGTATGCTGGTAGGTTAGTTAAGATTTACTTGTGTTTCTTTGTTTGTTTGTGCCTTTCGGCTTTTCCTGGTTAGGGGTCGCCACAGCGGAACTCCGGTCCGCTAATGATTGGTAGTGGATTTTTACGTACCGGGTTACGAGCCCTGACGCACAACCTTCAATGAAGGCACGCCCCATTCACATATGCCTCCACACAGAAGATGCTGTAGCTGAGAATCAAACGGGACAACGTCTTGCTATGAGGCGACAATGCTACCGCAGCACCACCACTGCAGTCACTTGTGTTTCTTTGTACACACACTAATTATCAAAGAGTATGAATATAATGAAATAATAGCAACTGCATCTATATAGTTTGCTGAGCTTATTTTTATTATATACCTCTACTTTAACTGGATTACTTCATATTGTCAATTTAATTTATGTATTCTTTCCTTTGAGCAGGGGTTGTGGCTGAAAAGGGTCTTTGGACTAGCCCAGTTACAAAGTTAACAAACTACAAATAATAAATAAATATCTTCTATGGTTTGAAACCGGTTTTGGTGTTTGGAAATTGGTTTTTGATACACAGCTGTTCTTTGCAAAACTTTGCTTTGGTGTGTGTGTGTGTGTGTGTGTGTGTGTGTGTGTGTGTGTGTGTGTGTGTGTGTGTGTGTATGTGTGTGTGTGTGTGTGTGTGTGTGTGTGTGTGTGTGTGCAAATGGGCTGTGAAACAGATGTTGAAACCAGAGTAGTGGCACCCTATGGGAGAAGTCAGTACATTCACCCAGATGAAGGCTAGTCTTATAAATCCAGTTTAATGATTGTTTAAAATGAGCAAAGAACAAGAAGATAAGGTGCTTTCATCCACAGGCAACCCCCACCCACCTCAGATGTCTGATTGTGAAAAAAATGGCTGCAACAATCATTTTTCAAATTCGTTTCACGCAAACAGTAGCTAGAGTAAGGTATACCGCCTTGCTTCACAGAAATCACATTAAACCTACAAAGACAGAATGAAGATAACCTCAGAGAAGGTTTACTAACTCAGTATAGCCTACAATGAAAGAGGAAGAGAAAGAGGAGCCCGTCCTAGAAGAAATAAGAACAACACTAATGAAAATGGTCAGGGAAAACATCAGGTAAAGAAACTTGGCCAGTGAAGGCAAAGCAGTTAAGGAAGCTAAAAGTGATGTTGATGAAGTAGCTCAGGCACAGATGCATACTGTGGGATGGATGAAGAAATAAGGACATCAGAGTACAAACCAGATTAGTTCAAATTGCCGAGAAGTCAAGGAGAACAGATTACAGTGGTTCAAAAACATGTGCATGAAAACAGAAGATTTGGTGAAAAAGATTTGGGAGAGACTTGAAGAAAGCAAGAGGAAATGAAGGTGTCCAGCATACAGATGGGTGGATGGATAAGTGGATTGTGTGAGAGAAGAACTGAAACAGTCAAACATGACTTCTGTAGAAAGTAGGAAAGTGGCACTGAATCAAGAGAGATGGCAAAAGTTCACACGTACAAAATGGGAAAAAAGAAGATGGTTGTTGTTGACAGTGATGATGATAGTAACCATCGGTCATTTTCAGCTGCAGAGAGAGACAATACACTTAGAAACTGCAGCTTATTTGTGCCAGTGCACATCTCACATTTTTTACTGCAATAAAATAAAATACAATAGCAGCTTGTCAGACACAAAATGTATTTTAACACACAGCTGTATCAGATAGACCCCACTGCAAAGTACTGCAAAGCTGTCTACTGTGAATATTGCTTTGCCTCCCAGGATTAATAAAAAGTTACATTGTATTACTGCAACTGCTACTTTTTTGATCACTACAACCATCCTTTTACTCTTTATTATGGTACCATTACTGCGGCTGCTTTCAAGGCAGGCTCCAAAGGCCATTTACATACACATGCGTGCATACACACACACACACACACACACACACACACACACACACACACACACACACACGTGCGCACATGTCAAAAAACATCTTTGGTCACTTTACTTATTTCACTGTCACCTGTGATCCACCTGATTTCTCATTTCTTCATCTGTGCTACACTGTGCATCTGCTGCACTGCGTACTGAGCAACATCCCACCCCAGGGCATGAGTGATTTAGCAGCAGTTAGACACTCACTACAAGCCCAGCCAGCCAGATCTTCCAGTGTCCAGGCTACTATCTGAATCAGTAGGGGTACAATCATAGGTTCATAGGTTCATAGGTTCATACTAGGCTATCTGCCCTAAGGCATTTATAAGCCTAGCCAGAGCCAATCAAGGCTCCATGCCTCTGCATCATGGAACTGGAGCCATCAGACAGCTTAAAAACACACCCTGACTCTGATTTCTCACATTAAAGCTCTGTTGGGTATCATAAATGAAAATGCAAGATACGGTCCTCTCCTGAGGGTCTATTAAATGGTGACTAGTTTTGAAGCAAAGTGACCAAAAAGTAAATAACTGCAAACAGTACAGCCATCTGTTTCGAATGATTGATATATGACAAGAGTACCACAGAACATTTGAAAAGTGAGGTGTGGACTTTTCTTTAGCAGGAAATGATAAAAAGGCTAATTAAGAATATATACACTGATCATTGCTTACTATATCAAAAATTACGCTAAACCTTAGCTATATGACAGTGAAGTTATGCAGTATGGTACAAGTTATTATCATTTCCAGTCTATACAGATCAGAGGACTTATAAATGAAAAAAATGGTGCAAAAGGAAGTAAACTACTGAAGATTTACTAATGCATCACTTGATGCTGGTGCATTAAGTTGCTTCCAAAGGACCTAAGGACCTAATCATAACCAAAGTAAACAAATATCTTATGATACACACCTGTGACGGTGTCAGGTAAAATCTAAATCTAAATGATGTTCCCTGAGGTAATGACATACTTCCAAGCATAGACTGACCAGCCGCAGCTGAGGATTATCTTTTTTCCTGTATAACACACAATAAGCCATGGTTTACCTCCCATCTTGAATGTGATTGCATGTACCATATTATATTATTCTTGCATAGCACTGGTTATGCTGCATTTTAAGATCAGGTGGGTATGGGTTGTAAGGTCCACCACAGATATAATTCTTTCTTTAATGCATGTGCCTAAGTGTTACGCTGGATTTTTTTTTTTCATTTATTTATTTATTCTTTATTGACTGAGTTAGTCCTACTAAGTTAGTAACCTCTTTTCAATGGAGATCCTAGGTGGTATTTATACTACTAGGGGAAATTCAGCCAGGGCATTATGAAACTTCCTCTTCTCTTTTTGATAGGTGCCATGGGATCTTTTACATCCACCTGAGCTACCATTAACTCAGACAGATGAGGCCTCAGATTAACATCTCATCCAAAGGACAACAGACTCAGAAGTACAGCATCCCCCTTATGCTGCACTGTAGTGTCAAAAGTCCATCTAACTGGTGTGGGAATAGAACCCACAACCTTCTTCACTAAAGGTCAGTGTACTGGCTATTGTGCCACTGACACTGGTACAGCCTTTCAGGAATTTGTCATGCCTCTTTCGCCAGGGTTTCTTTCTAGAATGTTTTTAAAAACAGGTAGACATAATAATTTAAAAGTTTAGATTTTTTAATTTTTTTTCCTGTTTTTGCTGCATCTCCTGCTGACCATCAGCCCACTCCCACAGACTACCCTAATCATTTTGTTCCCCTAGTGTGAGCTCTGTGGCTAATGTATTCTTGGCACATTGGTGAACTGGGAGTGGGATCATCATATGTAAAGATGGATGAGGTGTTCTTCTTGGCCTTCCTAAGTATGCCCAGAAAGTACTAATGGAGGAACTGCAATGGGTTTAGCATGGGATTAGAACTCACTTCCACAAGTAACATAAGCCCTCAGACTAACCAGTCCTATAATAGGAGGTCATCCAGCATCTCTATCCAGTGTCATCTGGGACTTGGTGTACTTTGTGTGGACCTGGACATAAGGCTTGCTCCTATCCCCAAGAAAGATGGGCAGACACAACCCCATCACTCTTCTACCTCTCCTGCAAGCTCCAGCAGGTGCCAATGCCGCTACTCAAACCTTGGGTCACCTGAATTGGAGTCAGGGCTGTACTGCTATACATCAACAGAGCTGGTATAGTCAGAGCTTTATTGCTCTACACCAGTACAACTGGCAGCAGTTTATTATTTACAAATAAAGTCAAAGAAAATATTTTAGGGGTACATCAATGTAATTCTTTCAGTTACCCAGGTTAACATTACCAGTGGCCTAAGCTAACATTTTCATTGCTTCTCCTTAATAGCAATAAAACTTTCAGTAAGATCTACAAATCCTAACTGAAGAATGCATCATTGTTAATGTAATGTACATCTGTAGAGATCATAATCAAATCTTGGAAAGCTAATGTTTTAAGGAAGTAGTTATAACATAACCTACAAACAATAGTGTGTTCAAGTAGATCTTCTCCCATTAAACTAAATGTAATTATTGTCATTAAAATAGTGTTGCAAACTTTCTATAAATATTGTAGGCTATACATTGATGTCATTATCATTATTATTATTATTATTATAGACTATATAAGGATTAGTATCAATTATCAAATTATCTGAATAATTTACACCATTATAGAGCTGTAATAAGAACATTAATTAAATCAATGTGTGTGTGTGTGTGTGTGTGTGTGTGTGTGTGTGTGTGTGTGTGTGTGTGTGTGTGTGTGTGTATGTGTGCACATGTGCACATGAGTGACAAAGAGAAAGAAAAAGAGAGGGAGACTACTAACTCTCATCCAGACCTACTTTGTTCACTTTCTAGCCTTTAACATTCATAGATGAAGGCATAATGGCTTATTATGAATTTGCTTAGGTGAAAATTAATTGGCACAGCAGGGAAAATGGCATTCAAAGTAAGCAGTGCAGTAGTATTACAATGTAAGCTGAAACTGAGGAAGTGCTAGAAATTAGTGGCACAGTTAACCAGCCTATTGATATTACATATATTAAAAACTATGTATATAAAATATGTGCGTGTGTGTGTGTGTGTGTGTGTGTGTGTGTGTGTGTGTGTGTGCGTGTGTGTGCGCACATGCGTGCGTGTTTGTATGCTGTGGAGTAGTTAGGAACCTAGTCCCATATGAACTGAGAATATATAAGGAAACAAATAATTCTTATTTTAAACTTACTTTCATTAACATGAAGAAAATAATCATTGTCCCAACTTTCTGAATCATAGGAGAGCATCACTAACTAACAGGTCATGATATACATTATCATTCTACTCTCCCTTGTATAACAGGTCATGATATACATTATCATTCTACTCTCCCTTGTATAACAGGTCATGATATACATTATCATTCTACTCTCCCGTGTATAACAGGTCATGATATAAATTATCATTCTACTCTCCCTTGTATAACAGGTCATGATATAAATTATCATTCTACTCTCCCTTGTATAACAGGTCATGATATACATTATCATTCTACTCTCCCTTGTATAACAGGTCATGATATACATTATCATTCTACTCTCCCTTGTATAACAGGTCATGATATACATTATCATTCTACTCTCCCTTGTATAACAGGTCATGATATAAATTATCATTCTACTCTCCCTTGTATAACAGATCACGATATTCATTATCATTCTACTCTCCCTTGTATAACAGGTCATGATATACATTATCATTCTACTCTCCCTTGTATAACAGGTCATGCTATACATTATCATTCTACTCTCCCTTGTATAACAGGTCATGATATATATTATCATTCTACTCTCCCTTGTATAACAGGTCATGATATATATTATTATTCTACTCTCCCTTGTATAACAGGTCATGATATACATTATCATTGTACTCTCCCTTGTATAACAGGTCATGATATACATTATCATTCTACTCTCCCTTGTATAACATGGCATGACATAACTTCCTTTTTCTTTCACAGAACTACGTGGTTTACTACACCCTGAAGTATTTGCATACCTTGAAGTTTTTCTTGTGAAGTTTTTGAGCAACTCTGTCCACAATCTGTCCATCTCCTGTTGCTAGTCTTAAAACATGGCCAACTTCAATGCTGGTCTCCAAGAAAGAATAGAAAAGTGGTGAGACAGCAAGCAAGAGAGTCACCTCTGAGGCCAGTAAGCTATGGACTGCCCTAGAAAGAAAAAAGAAAACATAATTTCAATTGCTATGTTTAATACATGCAGAAAGGCCCTCTCTTTCACTATTATGTTTGATATTTTCAGTCCAATATTACATTAATTCAGTGACCTGCACTTCTTTACTTTCAGTGCAGTCTTGATCAAAACTGGTAATAAATAACAAAAAAAAATGGAAAAGAATTTCAGCTTAATATGGCTTATGCCATGCAAAATGCTCCTGTTAGCCTGGGATGCCTTTTGTGCAGAGTTTGTAGTATATCCTCACTGGGTCTATATGAATATTTGCTGGGTGTTTGGTTTCTTTCCACATCCCAAGAAGATGCTGTAGGTGAACTGACAATCTTCCAAACTGCCTATAAGTGTGAGTGTAGTGTGTATTCTAAGATCAGTTGACTCTCTTACACCCAATGAATTCCAGGATAGATTCTTGCTCTTCTCCAACCTTATACAGTAAAAAAAAGCATCTATTACAAAAATGAATGAACAAAGTATCCCCTTTAGTTCACTGCTGTGCTCGGTGGTGAATGCATTTTGTCATTTTTGATTGCATAATTAGAGGCATTACCTTTTGAAACATTTGCAAACATCGCTAACATCTTTTTTTTCTTTTCTTAAAATAATTATTTCATTCTTATGTTTCAAAATCATTTTTTTTTTTTTTGCTTTTTGCCTTGTGCATGTTTACTTGTTGAGATGACTGGCACAAAACCTACAGCCACACTACAGGAATGGTGGCACTTACGGCTTAGACAGACATTCAACTACCATCTCAGTCTCAGTCTTAGATCTTAAAAATGATACACTGTAGGTCCAGATTTCCCCAGACTTTGGTTGCCCACGTTTTTTATGGTTAAACACTTAGCTGGGACCATGTCATTTATTTACATCTGTAAATACTGGGACAGTAACAAAGGCAGGCTGTACAATGGCACACATGGTAAATTTGCAATAATATGCCTTGTTTTGTGTGCAGTGTATTGTTGTTGTTTGGGTTACAGGTGGTATTATGTGTGGCAGATGATTTAATATTGTGCCTTTGTGTTGCATGATGCTGGTAGCTGATGTAAGTTCTCCATAATTAGAACAGCAGAATGTTGCAAAATGAGTGTGGGGACAGGGACAGGCTTCACATTTTAGAATGCTTGCTTTTTTCTCACAGTTGTGTCATAGTGCTTAGTATAACAATAACCCATGGCTGGGTGTGGGAAATGCTGGATTTACTCATGGTTGGCGTGGTTTGGTTATGAGGGTGAAGCCTGACTAGATTAAGGCATAATACTATTAAGCTAAATATGTGCAAATGTAAAATAAGAGTAACAAATCTGCAATCCATTATTCATATTCTAACTTCATAGGGGCTGAGTTCTAGTATAGAAAATATCAAAGTAATGTTCAAATGCTAAAGCCGGGAGACAGACAGGCATTATAAACATTTCTCAGAATGATGCCATACTCGCCTCTAAAAGTTGTCAGAGAATGACATAACATAAGAATAGAGTTGTATACAGGAACAGTTCAGAAATGCTCAAGAAACTAGCTAATGTAATGAATATGCCAATTGAGTTGCAAAAAGGTACCAGTCAGAATGAAAATAGACCAATTGTAATGTGTTCAAAATAATCAACAGATGCACAAACAAGTATGCCAGACAGATAATAAACAGTTGAACAATTATATAATATAAACACAAACCGAATAAAACTCAGACATATCACTTGATTCTACCTGATTTTATATCAAGGAAGCTTTTTTTAATAGAAACACTATCTTTAATGCTTAGACAGGCAGTGGCATTAAGCTTTTTTCAAATATAACATTTATTTCTTTTCATAAAAAAGAAGTACAAAGAATAATATACAAAAAAGATAATTATAAAAAACATTTATATAAAAAGGAAACATTTACAAGAATGATAACAAGAAGTTGGATGTGTATACACATTTTGATGCTCATTATAAACACAATCAGAATTTTCCACAGTAAGTAGACATTTGTAAGCAAGATATATAATAATACAGGCCTACGTCTACACTAATAGTAGGAGTATCATAACAGTACATTCATAACTATTTACAGATATTTACAACTGGATGTTACATCGATATTACATCTTGAAGAATTAAAGGAAAATAAAGGTAGAAAGTAAGCAAACAGTGAAACTGTCTATAAGTTTCAGGGTTTGGCCTTCATCTACATAATGAAATTTATTTGATTCTAAAGTTAAATGCATATAGATCTGCCAGGTGCTTTAGAATGCAGTATAAGAAAGATCCTTTTTAGTCTTTAAGTATCATGTCTAAGAGATATCCCCAAAATTTCTGAAAATAGGATAAGTTATTTTGTTTTTTAGTGATGAATTTATGTGAAGATAGATATTTAGATGCTATATTTTTAAAGTTTTCCCATGTAATCTTTGATCTATCAAGCCAGTTTTTGGCAATGTAATATTTAATTAATGCACAGATTATTATCAGAACATGTTTGCGCAATTATGTGAGTTTTTTTTTGGCATTATATGAAGAACTGCAGTTTCCCAAGATAATGTAGTTTTCTCATACCCCATTTTGTCAAGCCTAGTTTTTAATGAGCACCATAATTTATATACATTTTTACAACTCCAAAAGTTGTTTAGTATATCAACCAACGCATGAGGGCAGCATGGACAATTTGGTGAAAATTCTGAATTAAATTTATTTAGGTCAACAGGTGTGTAATATGCATTATTATTAATTATAAGTTGAGCATATATTACATTTTTAAAGGGGGTAAGTTTGATTGTATTTTGTTTTGCTTGAATTTTTTGATTGGTGTTGATAATATTATTTTTCTCATTCCAATATTTGGACTATAGAAGTAAGGATTGGAATTTGATTGTCGATATTACTCTATAGGCATTTAATAACATTTTTATTTTATGCAATACGATTTTTTGGATTGATTGAGTTGTATTAATTACTTGCTCACTGGTCATTAATTTATAAATGTTTGTGTTTATGAGTAATCTAATCTGTGTGGTATCATAATTCTTGTATAATCCTAATTTTACTATTACGTCTGCTAACTTATAATTGTGTAACTGGTATATTTCCCATACTGTAATATTTTTGATTTGAGGGTAGTTATCTAAGTCTAGTATTTTATTACTTATCTTCAGGTTTGGGTTAAGGTGTGTATAGGAATTCAAGTATATTTTCTAAATGTAAGGAAGATATTAACTTATGGAGTATAGTGATTTTGTGTTTAATCATTACATGGATTTTAGTTTTTATTATATTTTCCTGTTTTATATAGGGAATTGCACTAGGATTTATATTCTGGGATCTTAGATGATAACACCAAAGTTTTACCCAGTTGGGTGACCACTCTTTATTTATTGGGTCATAATTTGATACTTGAATTATTCTATTAGCACAATAACATTGTAATAAAGTTTCAAGTCTGGTAATCCAATACTGCCCTTCTCTTTAGGCAGTATATGTTTATTAAAACAAATTCTAGTAGATTTTGGGTGCCATATGAAGTTTGAGCACAGCTTTCACTTTGGAAAAACAATTTTGGGATGTTTAGATTAATAGTATTCATTTGGTATATAATTTTTGGTAAACATTAATTTTTATAATAGCAGCTTTAGATAGAAGGGAGAGGTTTTTATTCTTCCATCTGAAAATATCTTGTTCAATAACTGCCCATGTTTTTTGTAAGTTTTCCTTCAGCATCTCTTTGTGAATATGTTTAAAACTTATTCCTAGATACTCCAGGGAGTAATTAACTTGAATTGGGTTTTATATAAAGTAGAATTCTTTGTGAACTAAAAGGTTTATAGGCAAGATAGAGGATTTAGTTGGGTTCATTTCATAGTTCGTTGCATTTGCAAATTCTTCAATGGATTTCATGACTTTTGTGTAAGTCAATATTTGGTAGATCATAATAAATATTTAGATCATCAGCAAAAGCTATAACATTTAAATCAATACTCTGAATTATTGGTATATGATAGAAGTTTTTTTGGGCTATATAAAGAAATAAGGGTTCTATATAAAGATTGAAGAGATAGGGAGAGAGGGGTCAACCTTGTCTAGTTCCATTGTACATTTTTAATGGTTTTGATCTTGTTTTGTTTATATGAAGTGTTTTAGATGCATTATTGTAATTCATTTTAATGATGCTAAGAAATGTCTAGGGTATATTAAAACAACTGAGAGTTTTAAAAAGAAAAGCCAAGTTGTCTGCATTGAAGGCATTACATGCATCTAGAGCTAAAGCATATCTTGGATGATTATCTTTTGCCAAGAGTTGGATTATTACATCTAAAGTAACTGCATTGTCACAGATCTGTCTTTGTTTCATAAAACCTAATTGCTCAGGAGATATTATAAATGGTAAAACGTTTTGAATTCTGTTTGCATGTATTGAGGTTAGTATCTTAATATCTATGTTAATAAAAGCAATAGGTCTGTAATTATATGGGCTAGTTTTATCCGAATTCGGTTTAAGGATGAATATAGTTTTTGAGTTGTGAATATACAGGTCTGAAATATCATGTATAATTCTTCTTCTCCTTCTGGCTTTTCCTGGCTAGGGTTTGCCACAGTGGATCACCTGTTGGCTCATGATTGGCAGTAGAGTTTTACAGTGTCGAGTTGCCAGCCCGGCACCCAACCTTCCATGGAAGGCACACACATGCACGCAATCACACCTAGGGCCAATTTAGAGTGTCCAATCCACCTACAGCATGTCTTTGGGATGTGGGAGGAATCCTGAGTACCCGGAGGAAACCCACTAGACCACAGGGAGGACATGCAGACTCCGCACAGAAGGCACCCCAGCCGAGGCTCAAACCAGAGAACTTCTTGCTGTGAGGTGACTACGTTAACTGCTGCACCACTGTGGCTGCCTTAAAATACCATGTATAATGATGTAGTTAAACACTTTTAGTAAAACAGATGATACATTCAAGATGGATTGTTTGTAAAATTCAGCTGTAAAGCCATCCAGCCCAGGAGCTTTATTTATTTTTAGTTTGTTAATTTCTAATTTGACTTCTTCTAATGTGAGGGGTGCCTTGAGAGAGTTGTTTTGATTGTCATTTAGAAGTGGGAATTTTAGGTTATTTAGAAATTTGTCATATTGCTCTGAACAGAGTTTATTTTGTGGGGTGTATATGTCTTTACATATTTCTTTAAAAGAATCAGTAATATCAGAATTTTTATGTAATATTTTACCATTATAGTTTATTTCTGATATTCTAGGGGGAGTATTTTTAACATTAATTAGTCTTGCTAATGTTTCTGTAATGGAATAATTTTGCGAATGTAGTGAGTACAGTGGTTTTTGGAGGTTTAACATGGTGTCTTCTAATTCAGTGGTGTAGTTACTTTGAAGTTCTTCTTCCACTTTTTTATTTGCTCTTCTAATTTGAGTTTCTTGTCATTACTCTGTCTTTTATATTGCAATGATTTTTGTATTAAGATGCCGCTTATTACTGATTTTGTTGCAGCCTATTGTATATCATAGGGTAAGTTGCTGTTAGTAATGTCTTTTCTTAGCTGGCTAAGAATATTTGTAATTTCTTGTATTATTTCATTTCTTTGAATTATGTTTGAATTAAGGGTCCAGTTTGAATAATTAGAGTTTATGTGTTTTGGCTTAGAGCTATTAATTTCAATTGAAATTTTTGAATGGTCAGAGATAGAGTTGGGATCTACTTTATAAGCAATCCCACGTACTGTTAGAGATTCAGATACCAAGAAATAGTCAATTCTTGACCATGATTTATAGCATGTGGAGAAATATGTATACTTGCTTATTGATTTATCATCCTGGTTCAGAGAGTAAGGGTCAATTAGGTTAAAATTATTTATTAGCTCTTCCAAAGGTAAAGTTATTTGGGGAGTCTGACTGTTTCTTCTATGTGATCTATCTTTAGCTGGGTCAGTTATCATATTCCAGTCACCATCTAGGATATAACAGTAGTTAGGGCATTGCATTAACAAATTATATATTTCATATACAACATTTTCTTATTTTATACAGGGGCCATATATGTTTAAAAAATATAGGTTTAGTATATGGGGTGTAAGAGCTAATGAAATAGCACCATCCTCTATTTACATCTGATTTATGATTCAAAATTTCACCTTGAAAGTATTTTTTATTATAATTGCTGTTCCTTTTGAAGTCGTGTTATTCCTGGCTGTTATTATTTGTTTAATCATTTTTTTTTTGTTTTGTCTCTATTCCATTGCTCATTGCTCATGTGTGTTTCCTGGAGAAAAGTAATATTAGATTTAGCTTAAAAAATTAGGTGCATAAGTAAGTTTTTCTTATTTTTTATCTTGAAGGCCATTGATATTACACAAATCAATTCTTAGCATTTCTTTTAGTTAGTCTTTCCTGTACACACTTTCCATATTTAATAAGTCTCTTACCTTTTTGAATAGTAATTATAGTACAAATTTATGTTATAGATTTGCTTATTGCTGTGACATCTCTCTCACTTAAATCTACCCCAGTGCCTAGCCACCTATACCCTTATTCTGAAAGAGTGAAACAAGGAACAATGTTAAACAATGCATACAATCTACTTTCTGAGAACCATTAAATTATAACACGTAAGGGTAGTATAATAACATTTTCTTTTCCCAAGCAACAGTAGTCATTAACCAACACATATTCAGTTCTGGACACTCCTAATGATGAAAAAGATTAAAATAAGTATCATCTAACCATTTAAGTATTTTACTTCTGCTTTACCTTTTCACAATTATTATTACATATCTAAATAAAAATTAGTGAAAAAATTGCCGATTTGAAGGTACGATCATATTAAGTGTATAACATTTGTAAAAAAAGTTTAAATTGTAATTTTAAAAAGTTAGTTTATATTTGAAGTTTCTTAAATAAAAAGAGAGCAATGACAAACATAATTTAGATACTAACAGCTTTGCTTACTAGATATAGGGTGATATACCATCCCTTATAGTTCAAAAGCACAGTATGGGTTGAGCAACCAATGTTTATACTTATCTGAGTGTATAGAGAAAAAAAAGATTATAACATCAAGTTGTGATTTTCCTCAGAGGTCTTGATATCTATATTTGTATAAAGACTGTATTTTAAATTATTGAACCAAAGGAACCGGAGCGAGTCCAGGAAAACCTCAAGAAGCAAAAATTTCGTTAACGTACTTTATTAGAAACGTTTTCGCCTCTGTAACACAGAAGCTTCTTCAGACAAAATAGAAGTGCCAAATAACCACAATTTAAATCCTTCAGTATAGGTGCCATGATGTCATTTCCATAGCAACAAAAGCAAGCTATTAATGGTTTGCTTAAGCTTCAATTTCTATTTAAAAACATATACGATCAATCAAATAAAATATATATTATAAAACATCTCAACTAAGTATATTATATTAAACATGATGTATAATAAAAACAAATCTAACAATATTGAGCACATTCTTAAAAAAAAAAAAAATATGGAAGTATACTAGTGTGTATAAAAGGTGTGCCTAAATAAAAAGGACCTTAACAAATTAAATACAAGTATATAGATTTTGTGTAAAATCAATTCTTAACAGGTAAAGTACACATTTGCTACCTAAGGTAACTTTTATATTTTAAAACAACAGAAATATTGCAGGCTTCATTCAACCCAGGGGCAGAGAAGGCATCTAATAAAAGTTGCCATTCCAGTTCCCTTATTTCAAGTAGGAGGGGTTGAGGACCCCCCCCTAATACCAACCCTAACAAGATCAATGCCCATAAAGCAAAAGCTATGCCCAGCATGATCTAAAATATGCTTCGAAAGGGCATTGTCAACTTTTTTGTTTTTTATAGCATAATTATGTTGGTAAACACGGTCCCATAATCTACGGTCCGTTTTACCAACATAAAATGCAGGGCAACAATTACAGAGCGCAATATAAACCACAGACTTAGTGTCACAACTAATCTTGTGTTTTATAATAAATTTTTCACCTTTAATGGTGAATGAACTCCCTACCCTCAAAAGCCTACACCAATTACAAGCCCCACAGGTGAATGACCCAGTTTGTCTAGATGGGGGGTATGGAGAATCCCCTGTTTGCAAAAGCTCTTTTAAGTTACTACCCCTCTTAAACACAAAAGAGGGGTGGGAACCCAAAATGTCAGATAGGGAGGCATTATTTAAAATAAAATGCCAGTTCTTCTTAACAATAGAACAGATACCATTAACATGTCTATTATGTGTAATAATCAAGCTAGTCTTAAGGTCACGACATGGCAAATGTTTGAGAGGTGCAGGACCCGTAGATTCGTATTGATTAAGTTCAGGTTCCAAGAAGGGAGGAGAGCCAACCAAAAATTCGACAATGCCAATAGTGGTCTGTTTACTACCCTGGAGAAGAGGTTGGTAAAATCCAATATCTCTTTTTAAGGAGACCTCCTTAATTAAGTTATCTATTAACTCAATCGGGTATCCCCTATTGAGAAACATATTTTTCAGGGTGGTACACTCATGTTCAAAAGCCACTGAGGTGTTACACATACGAGTTGCTCTAACTAGCTGACCTTTAACAATCGACCTCCTCTGTTTCCAAGGATGGTTACTGGAAAAATGTAAGAAAGCATTACAATAGGTAGGCTTCCTAAAAATACTAGACAGGAGTCGGTTGTTATAAAGGCCTTTAACTAGTTTAACATCAAGGTAGTTAATTTCACTAACCGAGAAATGGTAAGTGAATTTTAAAAATGTAGATGATTCATTCATGTAGTTAATCAAGTTTACAACAACATCTTCATCTCCCTGAATAAGTACAAACACATCGTCTAAAAAGCGTGTATAAAACTTAATAGCATTTTTAAACTGAAGTCGTGTTATTCCTGGCTGTTATTATTTGTTTAATCATTTTTTTTTGTTTTGTCTCTATTCCATTGCTCATTGCTCATGTGTGTTTCCTGGAGAAAAGTAATATTAGATTTAGCTTAAAAAATTAGGTGCATAAGTAAGTTTTTCTTATTTTTTATCTTGAAGGCCATTGATATTACACAAATCAATTCTTAGCTTTTCTTTTAGTTAGTCTTTCCTGTACACTCTTTCCATATTTAATAAGTCTCTTACCTTTTTGAATAGTAATTATAGTACAAATTTATGTTATAGATTTGCTTATTGCTGTGACATCTCTCTCACTTAAATCTACCCCAGTGCCTAGCCACCTATACCCTTATTCTGAAAGAGTGAAACAAGGAACAATGTTAAACAATGCATACAATCTACTTTCTGAGAACCATTAAATTATAACACGTAAGGGTAGTATAATAACATTTTCTTTTCCCAAGCAACAGTAGTCATTAACCAACACATATTCAGTTCTGGACACTCCTAATGATGAAAAAGATTAAAATAAGTATCATCTAACCATTTAAGTATTTTACTTCTGCTTTACCTTTTCACAATTATTATTACATATCTAAATAAAAATTAGTGAAAAAAATTGCCGATTTGAAGGTACGATCATATTAAGTGTATAACATTTGTAAAAAAAGTTTAAATTGTAATTTTAAAAAGTTAGTTTATATTTGAAGTTTCTTAAATAAAAAGAGAGCAATGACAAACATAATTTAGATACTAACAGCTTTGCTTACTAGATATAGGGTGATATACCATCCCTTATAGTTCAAAAGCACAGTATGGGTTGAGCAACCAATGTTTATACTTATCTGAGTGTATAGAGAAAAAAAAGATTATAACATCAAGTTGTGATTTTCCTCAGAGGTCTTGATATCTATATTTGTATAAAGACTGTATTTTAAATTATGTTAACAACGTTCTTAGTGATCATCTACCAATTCAGTGCCATTTTTTATAGAAAGAAAATTATCTGTGTATCAACAGAAAATTTATATTTGTGGTATTGCATTTTACCCACACAGTCGAGTAAAGTAATAGGTATATGGGAGAAGCAAAAGAATAATAAAATGCCATGAAATTAAGGCCACAACAATACAATGCACACAAGTCTGTATCCTAGAAGTTGGAGTATTAGAATAATAAGGCTTGCCTTCATCAAAGAAAGGAAACGCTTATCCAGATATGTTTTTTCCATAGCAACTGTAGAGAAAATGAGGTGGCATTAAGTATTACCTACCACAGGTAATCAACTGAGGCATATTAAATTTTGCACATTATTTTAATAAAAGTTAGGTTAGTTATAGCAGCTGGTCCTCTTTTCATTATTATTAAATAACATGCAAAGCACAAGGACCCTATTTGCATTTGAACTTATGGAATTATTGCATGACTCATTAACTATTTTATATATGAGAATAGTAGTTTGCTTATCTTGATTTGATCCCAGACCACTGTAGGTTACATATGTATCATTGATTTTACTTCCATATTGTTGTTTCTCTTTCATTGGTATCTCTTTCATTGGTATTAATTCAGGTCTCATTTTCATTTCAGTGGTAAAGGGAAGTGCTACAGTTGGTTTTGAAAATATAGCTGAAAAACTGAAAAGTCCAAAGGATCTAATGCACTGATAATACTGGTGTCTACTAGGGTTTCTGTAGTTTTTGTTGAGGAATGGGAAGAAGTACTAGATGTTTCATTTTCCTTGTGTAGCTCTTTAGGGGGGTTCTGTAGCAATCCTACACTACTCAGTTGTTTAAGATCTCAACGTCTGACCAATCAGAATAGTTCTAATAAAACACAGAATGCAGTGAGCAAAAACTCTTTGGATTTTTCAGTTTTTCAACAAAATTTTCAAAACCAGCTGGAGCACTTCCCTTTACTACTTGAAATGCAAACGAAACCTGAGTCAACATGGATGAAAGAGAAGAAACACTATGGAAGTAAAATGAATGAGACTTATGTAACACAATCAGCAAAGAATATTGTGTCTAATTTGTCTAATTACCAGCTAAATGACTATGAGTATAAAGTTTTAAATAAAGGTCTTACCTTGTATCAGTGAGTAGTATGGACATTTCAAAAGTTTTAACTGCATTTAAATTGTTTGTGAGAAAACTTAATTTAAAGATTGCTTTTCATCAAATGCCTAATACTGTACCAAAGGAATATCATAAAAGTAGCACGTACAGTCCCATGTCTAATAATGTCATATTGGCATATGAAAAAATGGTTGAAAGGGAACTGTATGAACTTTATTATTGCAACTCTAGAAATAAAGAAGCTTTTCATAATTTATGTAAAGGGGAATATGATGCTATACAATCATTTTATGCAAATGAAAACATAGTTATTAAGCCTGCTGATAAGGGTGGTGGTGTTGTTGTGTTGGACAAACTTATCTAAATTCTGTGTTAATAATCTTGAATCCATCTGACTATCAATGCATTACTATGAAAGGGGTTAAAAGAATTGTAATGTTTAATGTTGAATTCATCTGACTATCTATACATTACTATGGAACGGGTTAAAAGAATTGTAATGTTTAATGTTGAATTCATCTGACTATCTATGCGTTACTATGGAAAAGATTAAAAGAATGTAATGTTTAATGTTGAATTTATCTGACTATCTATGCATTACTATGGAAGGGGTTAAAAGAATTGTAATGTTTAATGTTGAATTCATCTGACTATCTATGTGTTACTATGGAAGGGGTTAAAAGAATTGTAATGTTTAATGTTGAATTCATCTATGTATGCGTTACTATTGAAGGGGTTAAAAGAATTGTAATGTTTAATGTTGAATTCATCTGACTATCTATGCGTTACTATGGAAGGGATTAAAAGAATTGTAATGTTTAATGTTGAATTCATCTGACTTTCTATGCGTTACTATGGAAGGGGTTAAAAGAATTGTAATGTTTAGTGTTGATTTCATCTGACTATCTATGCGTTACTATGGAAGGGGTTAAAAGAATTGTAATGTTTAATGTTGAATTCATCTGACTATCTATGCGTTACTATGGAAGGGGTTAAAAGATTACATAGAAATGTGAGTGAGCAGATCTTCCATATGCTTAAACAAGGATGTATTTCAAAAGAGCTGTTCTCATACTTTTCTACTGTACAGATTTTCCCAGAATATCCAGATTTTGGACCCATATTTTGGCCTGTTTTTCATAAAATTGTGGGTTTCTAGCAAATTAGTTTCAGACTTCATATCTTTCAGAAAATTCATGCCAATACAATACATATTATTTTGTAAACTTTCTAAGTTTTGAAGAGCAATATTTAAAAATGATCCATATTTTTGAGCCTTTGTCCCACTTTTATTTATGGCTTTGTCCAGATTTCTTGCTCTAAGATGTTGAGAGGTATGCATGTATTCCCAGTGGGGAAAGTATTGATATGGTAAGAAAGTGCACACATGAACAATCTTAAAGCATATAAATATAGAAATTATCCTAACAAGCAACATGTTTCTGTTTCAAGAGAAAGTATATAAGCAAGAAAATGGTGTTGCCAGGGGTACACCCGTGGCAAACACATATGCTAAGATAGTTATGAATTTTTGAGAAACTAAAATATTGCTATCACCATTTGAGAATACCAATTACTCTAAAAAATGTAATGTTTTATAAAAGATTTGCTGACAACCTGTTCCTATTATGGAATGATCCATTACATAAATTACATAAATTGGATTATTTTGTCGCATATTTGTACACTACAACATATTTTTTAAGATTTAAGAAAACTGTACAGTATAGCCAGATAGATTTCTTAGATATCACATTAAAGAAAAACACAAAAGGTGGTTTAGAAACAAAATTATACAAAAAAATTGTAAAAAAGTGTACATACTTAGCTAGGGACAGTTTGCACCCTCATTTTGTGTTTGACAACATTGTCAGGAGACAGATGGTACATGTATTAAACAGGCAGGATGAAGCTATGAGAATACAGTTCGAACAAATAAAAACTGACTTTTGTAATAGAGGCTAACGTGTTGCAGTGCAACAATAGTGTATTGAAGCACAGACACACGGTTTTCAACCTATTTTTTTCAAACACTAATAATAAGAAACAATTAAATGAAGTTAAAAAGGTGAAACCTAAGGATACTAGCTGCAGATACATTTTAACATATGACTGCAAAACAGAAAACATTAAAGATAGTATTAAACATATTGACCAATGCTCTCTCAAGTCCCAAAATTGAAAGACATATATGAAGCTGGCCCTGTATTTAGTTACAAAAGAGATGCTACATTAAAGAACAAACTCTAAGGAACAAGTGAAATCAATACGATAAATCACCAATAGAAAAGGGACATATATGTGTAATAAATGTACTTTTTGTAAGTTCATATATACAGAAAAAACATTTATGCATCCAGAAACAGGAAAACCTTTTTACATACAGTAGAGAGTTGATTATCTGAACTAATTGGGACCTAGGGTAGTCTGGATAATAAACTGTTCGGATAATCAAACATATATTTGAACCAGATAAAAATCTTCTAAAATCTTGTTTTTTTCTGCACACAGGAATATACTTTTCAACCATTCAGTGATTCCAGTGGACAATAAACCTGGCTACAAGCTCAAAAAAACATGCTGAAGTGAATATGTGCAATCCAACGAACCACCAAGAATAAGAAGGCCAATGATAAAATTGTTTGTTTTATTACAAAATAATAAAACAGTAGAAAATTCTCCCTTTTACAAGATCGAATACGTACAATGTTTACATATTCAGACTTATGATTTTTCCTACCCAAAAACTTTGGAAGGCTGGTTCGGATAATTGACGTTTCAGATAATCGACGTTCAGACTCTCTACTGTACAAGCATCTGGTAATTGCGATACCAAGGACATAGTATATACGGGTAAGTGTTGCAAGTGTCCTGTTTTCTATATAGGAAAAACCAACCAGAGATTCAAAGAAAGAATTTGTAGCCACATATCAGAAATAAAGAGGAAAAAGATAAGTAATGCTGTCTATAGACATATACTAGACACGGATAAAACTCACACTTTTAAATTTTTATAGTTCAAACATATATTAGAAGAGGGGATAAGAAGAACATAACTGAAAGAGAAGAAAACAAATGGATTTTACGTTTCACTGCTCAATGCTCACTGGGGTTGAAGGATGCATTCAGCATAAAAGCTATTTTAAAAGAACTACAAAATAAAATTAAAATAATGGATAAAGCTTTTCTTGTTTTTATGCAAGCATTTTTATTAAAGGTTAGAATAGTTCTAATAGTTTCAAAGGACTGACATTTTTAAATATTTAAATAATTAATGGATTTATTAATTGATTGTTTTATAACTTAATTTGATTGGTATAAAAGTTTTTTTTAAACTTTTGTATATTGATGCCTGAAGAAGCAGTTCTTATCTGTGAAAAGTTTTACTTGCAAAATAAATAGTCATGGTTATAGCTACTCATGGTTCCTGAGGTTTTGTTTCTCTTATTATTTTGTATCCATTGCTCCTGGATTTATACTCAAGGCATTTTTGTTATAAAATTATTTCCACAATAACACACCCTGGAGGGCATTATTTTGCTTAGAGAATGGGATGTCTGTAAAAGTATTCTGTTTTACTTACTTATTATTTTTTATTGCTACATTTTTTATATATTTTGATGTAAAATCATTCCTCCACCTAATGTTTCAAAGTTGCTACAGTGTATCTAAATTGTGTTAGAGGAAGCATTTTACATCTAACACAGAACATATTTTTAAAAATATCCAGATATTTACTTAATTTTTGGGTCCCTTACTCCTAAAATGTGTGGTTTGCTGCCAATCATTGGGATTGAAGTCACTAAATAATGACATGGATATGACTTTCAGACATTTATTTCCTTCAGAAAATTCATGCTAACACAAATCCTGTTATTTAAGCAACTTTGTAATTTTATAAGATCCGTAATTAAAATCTGTTTCTATCTTTGAGCCTTTGTCCCCCCTTTATTTAGGCTGTATCCACATTTCTTAAGTCAAGGGCCAAAAGGTATGTATACCTCTTTACTTACCTTGTGCTTCAGAAAATGCATGGTAACACAAATCCTATTATTTAAGCAACTTTATAATTTTATAAGAGCAATAATTAAAATCTTTTCCTATTTTTGAGCCTTTGTTCCCTCTTTATTTTAGGTTTTATCCACATTTCTTCAGCTGAAAGGTTGACAGGTATGCAAACCTTTTTGTTACTGCTGTTGCCAGTGGTCAATCTCACACACTCACTCTCGCGCGCGCGCGCGTGCACACACACACACACACACACACACACACACACACACACACACACACACACACACACACACACACACACACACACACACTTCTGCTGTAGAAAACTCATGCTAACACAAATCTTCAAGTAACTGTGGTTTTGTAACAGTTGTATTAAATATGTTCCTGTTTTGAGCCTTTGTTCCCACTTTATTTAAGGCTTGTCCGGATACCTTGAGCTATGAGGTCGAGAAGTACACAAACCTCTTAACTGCTGCCAAGGATATCAATCTCACTCTTCTCTCTCTTTCGCTATCACACACATACACAGTCTCTTCTGTTTTCATGCATGCATTCACTCACATACGCAGGCAGAAACATAAACACATGCACACTTTTTTTCTGTTTCATTTTTTTACACACGCTAAACAGCAAAAGTGCTGCTTAGCAAGTGTAGAATAATAGCTCAATCGATCTTTCTCTCTCTCTCACTCTTATGCACGCATCTATTCTCACAGACAAACACAAACACATACACACATTTATTTATATTATCTTTTATTTTTTGTTTTTATTTTGCACTCTTATAAAAAGCAGTACTTTGCAAGTATAAAATAATGGCGGCCATTCATTTATTTTTCGGTATGAGCTCCACGGCAGCTTGATATGCTGCCATGAAGTGGCAGGCTTGTTATTTAGTGGGCATTACCTGTAGATTAACACCCTGCTGGAGAACGTTCCTTCTCCAATCAGGGTACGATCTACAAGTCTTCCATTCTCTAATAATTAGTAAGTCACTTAGTTAGGTAAGCCAGTCCTAAAAATATTAGGACACCATAAAGAGCTACTTGTGTTAAGTGGAAATATGCCGAAAAGACACTATGTGCATGAATGACTTAAGACCATGTAAAGATGACAAAATAATTATTTTCATTTAATTTGATTAAAGGTTTGCTACAAGAACCACCATATAAAAGCCCTATAATCCTCAAGACAGATTGTTCTACTTCATCCTATTAAACTTCTTTTGAATAGCATCATTGTCGCTTCCTAGAAAATTTGGGTTCAAGTTCATCTTTAATGACATGTTTACATCTAATCACAATATGTGAAAAAGTGAAATAACATGTCTTGGCAGAGCACTGATGATGGTTTATGAATTTTTTCATGGTGCTCTAGAGGTCAAACACTTATGACCAGAGTCATCTGGGATGAAATGTCAAAACTGGCACATTGTTTAAAGATGAAAAGTTTAGTACACTTTTAACTAGCTAGTAGGTCTGCCCTTTGTCTCTTTTATGTGGGATCACCCTGTTGAAGAAGCCTACTTTGGCACTTCATGTTTTTCATTGTGTTTTACTCTTAAATAAGCTAAGGAAAGCCCAATGGTGTAATTGTCTATAAATTAATTGTATATACTACCTGGTTTCTGCTACAGATGTGTCATGACAGAGGTTTATGTTTTTACTGTAGTTTGTTAACAGTGTAAGTTGGCTGATTGGCAGATCCTTCATGGCTTCAACCCAGGCCAAATGGCAAGTCATTTATAATGAAATATACAATATGGAAAGACAAATTTGATGCAATATAAAATGGATGTATATACAGGCAGAGTAGCACAAAGAATACAATGCAATACAGAAAATAAGCTACTAAAAGTAATACACATTTTTAACATATGTAAAAATTTAACAATAAGTTAGTAAAATAAAGAAAAAACCCATTTGGAAATTAACATAGGAAATAATAATGCATAGAGTGTATGAGTGGTGGTACTCGAGTGGCTAAGAGTTAACCATTGCCATGATAGTAGGAACAGGATCCTTTGTTAGATTAAAGTTATAGTTTATATTTTGTGTTAAAAATGAATAAACGATGACACTGGCTGTAATGTAACTTCAAGCACCAAGCCCTACAGAGTTTTCATGCAAACCGAGAGAGGGAGGTTAAAGCAATGAAAAGGCCAATGTTAGGAGACTAAAACCATAGTTCCTTACCTTGGCATCAAAAACATAGAAAAGTAAGAAGGATGGAGGGCAGTGATGGCAAATGCAACAGTGATAATTAGAATATCTATCCTTACACAACTGTATTATGTTCATCAGCATGATTACTGTTGCAGTAGCCATAGCCACAGCCAAATCATGGTCAAATGGGGCACTAGGCAGGGAAATTGACCAGGCCCCCTATCCATTCTAATGTCCCATTACTTGACTCCCTTCCCCTAACTACTATAAACACTGTTCAAAACTGAAAGTGTGCACACTATTTTCTTATTGATCACACATATGTGGCTTTATAACTTATTTACCTTTTGTTGGCTAGGTTAGTCCCACTAGGCTAATAGAGAGACACATGGTAGTACTTATTTGATGGGAAAATTTCTCCAGGGCTTCAGGGAACTTCCCCTACTCTTTCTGTAAGGGGGTGCATTTGTGTGTGGCACATTCTGCTTTCTGCTTACTTTCTGGGTGCTAATGCAGCTCGGAGAAGCAAGAAGACAAAGCAAAAATGGAGGCTGAAAAAGATAACAAAAGGTAAGGTAGATGGAGTTTTGGTGGTGTTATTCAAACATTAGATACATTGAATCAGTTGGAAAAGGAGTTGGAGATGCAGGAAAAGCTGATAGTTGAACATGGTGCATCAGAGATGGGGGAAAAGACAGTAGAGTCTTTTCAAAGCAGCAGTGAAGCAGTGGAGATTGATTCAGAAGAAATGTTCCAGCAGAAGTTGTTCGAATTCGAAGTTGAACACCAGATTGTGTTGTTACAACCTTTCAGTTGGGAGGGTTGTGGGATGATATATTATGTGGTACAGTCATTGAAACTGAGATGGAAAATGGCAAGAACAGGAAGAGATGATGGACAGGATACAGAAAAAAGGAATGCAGCAGAATGAAGGTATGAAGTCTGAAAAAAAAATCTACCGCTGAAATGGTCAAAGAAGGGATGTGCGGCAAGAAAGAAGAGAATGAAGTAAGTCCAAATAAAAAGAGAGTGTTTAAAGTGCAGACTGAACAGAAGGAAGAGACAGAAATGGACAGATATAAGGTATGGGATGAAGTTATTAAGACACTCTGAATCAAAAATAACAAGGTAAGAGCATTTATCCATATTAAAAAAAGAAACTTTTTGTGACATTATTTTCGAGACTGGGCAGATAATGGAAAGAGTTACTAAAAAATATGAAAAAAGAAAAACTGTGCACCATGGAACTTTTATGTATTTAAGCCCTGTTTTAGGGAAACAAAGAAAAAATACTATTCAATTCAGAACTGAAGTGGAAAAAGAGGCTTTAAAAAAGCATTTATTATATTTATTTAATGACATTTTGAATTTATCAAAAGTATATGATGATATAGGTTTATAGAGTGGGGCATGGGACTGCAATGTGATACTGAATCTGGAAAATGAGAGCATTGTACATATTCCAAGCGTTATTAATGTCGAAGGTGATATAGGCTGGGTTAAATATTGGGGACAGCCAAAAACATGTTTTTTTTGTGTGGAAAAACAGATAATTTAATTAACAAATGTGAAAAAGATGACATTTTTCATGTTGGGGCATAGGACACAGTGCAAAAACTGTGAACCATTATAACCGATATGTTATAAATGTAAAAATGCAAAAATGAAGTAGTGTTGGATTTAACAGAGGAAAGAGAAGAACAAGGTAAAAAGGAGAAAGTTACATAAAAAAATCAGAAGAGGAAGGAAAAGGAAAAAAGATAGTAACATTACTGATAAAGAACAAATGATGTAAAAAAGAAAAAAGGGAAGGAGGACTTAAATTTAGAAAATATTGAAGAAGAAGAGTCAGGTTTAAATGAGTATGATGACGTTAAATGGAACATAGTTAAACAAAAGAGAAATTCAATTGGTAAAAGAGTGAGAAAGGAAAAGAAAGAATATGGAAGACTTTAAATTAGAAAAAAAAGAAAGAGAAAGGATGAATATACAAGATATAAAGCAGAGTTACGTGTAAAGTTTTGTCATTAAATGCTAATAGTTTTAAGAAGTTGGAATGAAGGATAGGAATTCTGGAATGGTGTAAAAAATTAGATAGTGATATTCTTATACTAGAAGATATTAGATTTTTGTCAGAGTCAGAAAAAATTCAAACCAAAGTATGGTGGGGAAAAATGTGATATGGAATTTTGGGAAAGAGACATGCTTGGAAATACTTATGTTATATAAAGATAAAATTAAAGTATTGGATGTCACCATTGTCATAACAGGTAGAATTACTATCATCGATATAAGATGGAGAGAACATGTTATGAGAATTATTGCAATATATGCATATATAATAAAAAAAGAAAGAGAAGAGATATTTAGAAAGATAATACAATATGTAGCAGTTAACATGGAGATAACTGTAGTAAGAGGCTTTAATTGCAATTTAAGATAGCAAAATAAGAAGGCTTATGATGTTAAACTAGTAAAGGATACTATAAAATACTGACAATTAAAAATATGGAATTTAGAGACTTGGATATATAAAACAGGGGACAAAAGAACAAAAATAGATTATTTTATATTGCCGGAAAGTTTATTAATAGTTAAACAAGGAGTATTAACAATCACAGGGCAATTTAGATTATGGTAAAGGGAAATGATGATTATATAAAAATAGGGAAAGGTATAAAAATAAATGAAGTGAAATGGGATGTTAAAGAGAGAAAAGAGGTTATGACATTATGATAAGATCATGTAAAAATGAAAGAATTTTGTAAAGATTGGTCAGAATGGTGGTTACATTTTAAACTGAAATATAAAAATGTTATGTAACATGTGAGAAACAGAACATATACATGGAAAAAATTATATATAAACATTTAAAAAATGAAATGATTGGTTGCACAGAGAAGAACGATAAAAGTATTTTATTAAGGAACAGAAATTATATGACTTGAATAAGAAAAAAATAGAACAATTATTGTACAAAGATATTTCATGAAAGGAGGAAAAAGAAGAAACTGCGCCATATTTAAGTAAAATAAACAAAGAGAAAAGTAGGGCAATGAGGGAGATGAAAGACTCCTTAGGTAAAATTCATAATACACAACAGGAGATTATGAATGTAGTAAAATATTATATTAAGACATTTTAAAGAGCTGAGTACAAAGACATGTAATGAATGGAAGGTATGTACATTTTCTGACATGGAAAATAAGGGTTTAGAAAAATATATAAGTATTCAGGAGTTAAAATAGGTGATGAAAGTAATGAATTTAGATTCTGCAGCAGGACCTGATAGAATAGAATATAAGATGAATAAAAATATGACTACAGAGCAAAATAAATGTTTTATAAAGGTAATAAATGAATGGCTAGAAAAAGGTTTCAGGTATAAAGACCTTTGTACAGGTGTTATTAGGTTTATATGGAAAAAAGCAGAGAAGAAAGAAACAGAGAATTGGAGACCAAGTGGGTTACATAATACAAATGATAAGATTTTTATGAAAATAGTACAAAAAAGGATGAAGAAAAAGTAGGTGATGGTGTAAATTAACATGTATTTAGCATAAAAGGGAAAAAAGTCCAAGATTTATTGTAAACAGTTAGGGAAACAGTAGATGATATAGTAGTTAGAAATGTTCAGGCAAAATTAATACAGCAGATTTAACAAAGCACTCAATTCAATTCATCACTCAGTATTATGGGAAATGTTTGATATACATAATATAAATAAGACGTTTAAGAATGTGTGCATGTCAGCATATAAGTATAACATAGTAAATATTATGATAAATGGATGGTTGAGTGAAGATATAAAGATGGAAATTGGTATTAGACAAGGTTGTCCATTGAGTGGTGTATTATTCTTATTAGTAATGAATGTAATATCTACATATATCAACAAGGAGCTGGCTATTATGAGCTATATTTCAAAATTATGCAGATGATATTATTTTTATAACAAAGAATGAAGCAAGCATGGATACAGTGATAAAACAAATGCAAGAAATTCTTCAGGTTATTGGTTTCATATTGAATAAAGACAAAAGTCAAGGTTTAAGTTTTGAAGGAAAGATTAGTGAAAATTTTTAATAAGGATAGAATCAAGATTCTTGGGATACACTGGGATAAACTTCAGTAAATAAGAAATTGTAAATTCTTTGGGGAAAGAAAAAATAGAGGAAATAAAATATATGTGTGTTTTTTGGAAGTCTTTTAGGCTTTCATTTAAAAATAAAGACTATTTAATCAACTCTGTGTTGTTAGCAAAGATTGTTTATTTAGCTGGTGTTTATAGTCTTCCTTTAAACCTAAAGACAGATGTGTATGATATAATATTTTCTTTCATTTGGGGATCAAGGTTAAACCATTTGAGAATACCAATTACTCTAAAAATGTAATGTTTTATAAAAGATATGCGGACAACCTGTTCCTATTATGGGACGGTCCATTACATAAATTACATAAATTGGATTATTTTGTTGCATATTTGTACACTACATCTTTTTTAAGATTTAAGAAAACTGTACAGTATAGCCAGATAGATTAATTAGATATCACATTAAAGAAAAACACAAAAGGTGGTTTAGAAACAACATTATAGAAAAAAATGGTAAAAAGGTGTACATACTTAGCTAGGGACAGTTTGCACCCTCATTTTGTTTTTGACAACATTATCAGGAGCCAGATGGTACGTGTATTAAACAGACAGGATGAAGCTATGAGAATACAGTTCGAACAAATAAAAACTGACTTTTGTAATAGAAGCTAATGTGTTGCTGTGTAACAACAGTGTATTGAAGCACAGACACATGGTTATTCAACCTGTTTTTTCAAACACTAATAATAAGAAACAATTAAATGAAGTTAAAAAGGTGAAACTTAAGGATACTAGCTGTAGATACATTTTAACATATGACTGCAAAACAGAAAACATTAAAGATATTATTAAATATATTGACCAATGCTCTCTCAAGTCCCCGAATTGAAAGACATCTATGAAGCTGGCCCTGTATTTAGTTACAAAAGAGATGCTACGTTAATGAACAAACTCTAAGGAACAAGTGAAATCAATACGATAAATAACCAATAGAAAAGGGACATATATGTGTAATAAATGTACTTTTTGTAAGTTCATATATGCAGAAAAAACATTTATGCATACAGAAACAGGAAAAACGTTTTATATACAGTAGAGAGTTGATTATTTGAACTAATTGGGACCTAGGGTAGTCTGGATAATCAAACTGTTTGGATAATCAAACATATAATTGAACCAGATAAAAATCTTCAAAAATCTTGTTTTTTTCTGCACACAGGAATATACTTTTCAACCATTAAGTGATTCCAGTGGACAATAAAGAATATTTTTCACACATGAGCTAGCTACAAGCTCAAAAAACATGCTGAAGTGAATATGTACAATCCAACGAACCACCAAGAATAAGGCCAGTGATAAAATTGTTTGTTTTATTACAAAACAATAAAACAGTAGAAAATTCTCCCTTTTACAAGATTGAATATGTACAATGTTTACATATTCAGACTTATGATTTTTCCTACCCAAAAACTTTGGAAGGCTGATTCGGATAATTGATGTTTCAGATAATCGACGTTCAGACTCTCTACTGTACAAGCATCTGGTAATTGCGATACCAAGGACATAGTATATATGGGTAAGTGTTGCAAGTGCCCTGTTTTCTATATAGGAAAAACCAACCAGAGATTCAAAGAAAGAATTTGTAGCCACATATCAGAAATAAAGAGGAAAAAGATAAGTAATGCTGTCTATAGACCTATACTAGACACGGATAAAACTCACACTTTTAAATTTTTATAGTTCAAACATATATTAGAAGAGAGGATAAGAAGAACATAACTGAAAGAGAAGAAAGCAAATGGATTTTACGTTTCACTGCTCAATGCTCACTGGGGTTGAATGATGCATTCAGCATAAAAGCTATTTCAAAAGAACGACAAAATAAAATTAAAATAATGGATAAAGCTTTTCTTGTTTTTATGCAAGCATTTTTATTAAAGGTTAGAATAGTTCTAATGGTTTCAAAGGACTGACATTTTTAAATATTTAAATAATTAATGTATTTATTGATTGATTGTTTTATAACTTAATTTGATTGTTATAAAAGTTTTTTTTAAAAAACTTTTGTATCTTGATGCCTGAAGAAGCAGTTCTTATCTGTGAAATGTTTTACTTGCAAAATAAATAGTCATGGTTATAGCTACTCATGGTTCCTGAGGTTTTGTTTCTCTTATTATTTTGTATCCATTGTTCCTGGATTTATACTCAAGGCATTTTTGTTATAAAATTATTTCCACAATAACATACCCTGGAGGGCATTATTTTGCTTAGAGAATGGGATGTCTGTAAAAGTATTTTGTTTTACTTACTTATTATTTTTTATTGCTACATTTTTTTATATATTTTGATGTAAAATCATTCCTCCACCTAATGTTTCAAAGTTGCTATAGTGTATCTAAATTGTGTTAGAGGAAGCATTTTACATCTAAAACATAACATATTTTTAAAAAATATCCAGATATTTACTTAATCTGTGGGTCCCTTACTCCTAAAATATGTGGTTTGCTGCCAGTCATTGGGATTGAAGTCACTAAATAATGACATGGATATGACTTTCAGACATTTATTTCCTTCCCTATAGATTATTTTTTATTGCCGGAAAGTTTATTAATAGCTAAACAAGGAGTATTAACAGGTTTTTCTGATCACAGGGCAATTTGGATTATGGTAAAGGGAAATGATGATTATATAAAAATAGGGAAAGGTATAAAAATAAATGAAGTGAAATTGGATGTTAAAGAGAGAAAAGCGGTTATGACATTATGGCAAGATCATGTAAAAATGAAATAATTTTATAAAAATTGGTCAGAATGGTGGTACCATTTTAAACTGAAATATAAAAATGTTATGTTACATGGGAGAAACAGAACCTATACATGGAAAAAATAATATATAAACATTTAAACAATGAAATGATTGGTTGTACAGAGAAGAACAATGAAAGTATTTTATTAAGGAACAGAAATTATATGACTTGAATAAGAAAAAAATAGAACAATTATTGCACAAAGATATTTCATGAAAGGAGGAAAAAGAAGAAACTGCACCATATTTAAGTAAAATAAACAAAGAGAAAAGTAGGGCAATGAGGGAGATGAAAGACTCCTTAGGTAAAATGCATAATACACAACAGGAGATTATGAATGTAGTAAAATATTATATTAAGACATTTTAAAGAGCTGAGTACAAAGACATGTAATGAATGGAAGGTATGTACATTTTCTGACATGGAGAGTAAGGGTTTAGAAAAAATATATAAGTTTTCAGGAGTTAAAATAGGTGATGAAAGTAATGAATTTAGATTCTGCAGCAGGACCTGATAGAATAGAATATAAGATGAATAAAAATATGACTGTAGAGCAAAATAAATGTTTTATAAAGGTATTAAATGAATAGCTAGAAAAAGATTTCGGGTATAAAGACTTTTGTAGAGGTGTTATTAGGTTTATATGGAAAAAAGCAGAGAAGAAAGAAACAGAGAATTGGAGATCAAGTGGGTTACATAATACAAATGATAAGATTTTTATGAAAATAGTACAAAAAAGGATGAAGAAAAAGTAGGTAATTGTGTAAATTAACATGTATTTGGCATAAAAGGGAAAAAAGTATAAGATTTATTGTAAACAGTTAGGGAAACAGTAGATGATATAGTAGTTAGAAATGTTCAGGCAAAAGTAATAAAGCAGATTTAACAAAGCATTCAATTCAATTCATCACTCAGTATTATGGGAAATGTTTGATATACATAATATAAGTAAGACGTTTAAGAATGTATGCATGTCAGCATATAAGTATAACATAGTAAAGATTATGATAAATGGATGGTTGAGTGAAGATATAAAGATGGAAATTGGTATTAGACAAGGTTGTCCAATGAGTGGTGCATTATTCTCATTAGTCTTCTTCTTCTTCTTTCGGCTTTTTCCCGGTTAGGGGTTGCCACAGCGGATCAACTGTCCGCTCATGATTGGCAGTGGAGTTTTACGGTGTTGAGTTGCCAGCCCGGTGCCCAACCTTCCACAGAAGGCACTCACATGCACGCACTCATTCCTAGGGCCAATTTAGAGTATCCAATCCACCTAGAGCATGTCTTTGGGATGTGGGAGGAAACCCACGCAACCACAGGGAGGACATGCAGACTCTGCACAGAAGGCATCCCAGCCGAGGATCAAACTGGAGAACCTCTTGCTGTGAGGCGACAACACTAACCGCTTGAATGTAATATCTACGTATATCAACAAGGAGCTTGCTATTATGAACTATATTTCAAAATTATGCAGATGATATTCTTTTTATAACAAAGAAAGAAGCAAACATGGATACAGTGATAAAACAAATGCAAGAAATTCTTTAGGTTATTGGTTTCATATTGAATAAAGACAAAAGCCAAGGTTTAAGTTTTGAAGGAAAGATTAGTGAAAAATTTTAATAAGGATAGAATTAAGATTCTTGGGATAAACTTCAGTAAATAAGAAATTGTAAATTCTATGGGGAAAGAAAAAATAGAGGAAATAAAATATATGTGTGTTTTTTGGAAGTCTTTTAGGCTTCATTTAAAAATAAAGTCTATTTAATCAACTCTGTGTTGTTAGCAATGATTGCTTATTTAGCTGTTTATAGTCTTCCTTTAAACCTAAAGATAGATGTATATAATATAATATTTTCTTTCATTTGGGGATCAAGGTTAAACCCTGTAACAAAGGGATATTGTATGTGAAAAGCAAAACAAGTGGTTTAGGGTATAGTATATATGTCATCATTTCATCATTGAACCTGTACATAATAATGAAATGCTTAAAGGAGCATGAAGGTTCATTAATAATGAGAATATTAAGTTTAAAATATAAGACAGAATAGCTGAATTTTTCTAGCTTAAGAAAAAGAAAGTTTTGTTGTAATAAAAAAATGGAAAGTTATCAAGACAAGATTATATTGTGGAAAATAAATATGAATGAAATCAATAGCAAGAGAAAATAATATAGAAAAGGATATATCCTTGGAAGAATTTAAATATTGAAAAAAGAAATGCCATTATTGCAAGAATGAAAAGATGCAAAAGACATATAGAAAGTCAAGATTTGTTATGGAGACTGTCGATACAAAAATTACCAGTTAAGGTGAATATGCCATACAAAAGTATAAAAGCTAGAGTATGTTTATATTGTGGGCAATTTTTTTTCTTGGAACACAACAGGTCAAAAATATTAGATAGAAAGATTATAGAAAAGCAATATGTGAGTGACTTTAAAGATGTAAGCAATTTAAATATGGATATGATTGAATTTGGTTGCTATATAAACAAAAGTAAGAAAGAGGTTGAAAATCTCAATAAAATGTTTCCTATACTATGGTTGATTTGCAATCAGTGGGATAAGGAGATTATGTCCAATGTAAAATGGGATTTAGCAATGATATTGAAAAAATAAGGCTTTGGTTATGAAAACTGGAGTGGGGGTCAAAAAAGTAAGAGGTATGTGTTTTATATGATGAAACAAAATGTAAATGATTATATGATTTGTAAATAATATATATATATATATATATATATATATATATATATATAGTAAATAGTTGGAAAGTATATATAATGTAAGTAGCAATGTAAATAATTATGTAATTATGTAACTACTTATTGATTATGTAAATAAAGAACCCCTATACTTTTCAACAGGTGTTATGGAGTCTTTTAGATCCATATAAGCTACCACCAACTCAGACAGATGGCACGTCAGTTTAAAACCTCATCCAAAGGGCAACACCCTTAGGAGTGCAGCACATCCCTTATGCTGCACTGTAGTATCAACAATCCATCTACATGGTGTGAGAATAGAACTCACATCCTTCTACATCAAAAGTGAGTTTGCTACCTGTTGTACCACTAACATTGCTTTCAAATTTTATAGCACAATCACTGGTGTCAGTTGTTAAATAAAATAAAACTGTTGCAAATTGAAAAACAGACTTAGCATGAGCAACAGTAAACTTTCCTCTCCTGAAGTTCACGTTCATTGAAAATGCAGTTTAGCTCACATTCATTGAAAGCATACGTGCCCAGTGGTGGATTAATTGTACCTTGGTCCCCAGTTTTCAAACTGTGGGCCTTAGAACACATTTTTAGGACCACATATAAATACACATGTTCTTTGATTCATCTTCCTGATCATTTTAAATGTATTTCTTGTTTAATCAGCAACATTTTTTGTTTAAAAGAACATATGCTAGAATGCATTAACAATTTGTAGTTTTGAGCATTTTTTCCAGTAAGCAGTGAAACAAAATGTAATAACCAAAAATGACAAAAAAAAGAAGTTATGTCTTACCATAACGTTCCATCTGTATTGTTGATCCTCATTCAGTCATTACGTATGGGTATTGGTTCTGACCTCGGAACCGAGCCAGCCATCTTCCAAGCTCGTGTCAGCTACAAACTTTTAAGCTAAACTCTTACCCATAATTCCCCTCTCCCTGTTACCTCAGATTGAGTTTGCAAGTCAAAGGAAGGTAGAGGCTACCTCTGGTCAAAAGACCTAAGAGAACCGGATGGTGAGATCCACTAGAAGCCACAGGAGGGGGAAGGAGGGAGGGTCGTAATGACTACGAGGATTAACAATACAGATGGAACATTATAGTAAGACATAACTTCTTTATCTGATATTGTTAATCCTCGTTCATTCCTTACGGATGGGACAGAGTCCCCAGCTACCTCTATTCCTGGGAGGCTCTTGTGGAAGGGCATTCCTGAGCACCATAGAACCAAAAGATGCTCTTCCCCTGGAGGCCAAATCCAATTTGTAATGATTGATGAAGGTATGAGGCGTAGCCCAAGTTGCAGCTGCACAGATGTCATGTAAAGAAACTCTGGCATGGAAGGCAGCAGAAGTTGCCACCAACCTTGTTGAATGAGCCTTCATGGTAGTAGGCAATGAGATATTACGTTGTGTATAAATGAAGGTCACATAGTCTTTCAACCATCTAGCTATTGTGACCTTAGCAACATCAGATCCTAATCTAGGTCCAGAATAGGCCAAAAATAATTGGTCAAATTTACGAGAGGACCTAGTCCTGTTCAAGTAAAAGTGGATTTGCCTGTGAATATCTAGGGTATGTAGGCAATAATCTCCTCTATTTGAATGATTGGGAAAGAAAACAATTCAATGGTTTGATTAATGGACATTTCAGAGATCACTTTTGGCAGAAATGAAGGATTAGTTCACAAAGACACTCTACCTCTATGAAATATCAAGTATGGACTCTTGATGCATAAAGCTTGAAGCTCAGAGATACGTCTGGCAGAAGTAATGGCGACCAAAAACAAGGTTTTCCATGCCAAATATTTGAGGTTGCAAGAAGAAGCTGGTTTGAAGGGTGGCATTTTCAGAGCAACAGGTCCAATGGCTGAATAGGTTCTCTAAAAGGGGGCTTCAAATGATTCACACCTTTTATGAAGGTCTTGCATAATTTGTGTGACATAAGAGAGGAGTCTTGGACACCCTCATGGAAAATAGATATTGCAGCCAAATGAACTCTAATGGTAGAGGCTGATAGACCCGATTGAAATAGGTCAGCCAGATACTCTAGTATTATCGACACCGGTGCTGGGAAGGGATCTACTTGTTTTTCTTTCAGCCAACAGGTAAATCTTTTCCACTTGCCTAGATAAGTAATTCTAGTAGAAGACTTATGAGATGCAATAAGAATGTCCTGTACTGGTAAAGAAAGATCATTCTGCCTGTCAATCAAGGGAATTGGAGGAGCCAAGCTCTGAGCTTCAGGCTGTCCAAGTTGGGATGAATCAGGTTCTGCGGATGTGAGATCTACTCCGGGGTTGGATGGAGAATCCATGGTTGATCTAGCAGGTGAGGCCAAAGGAAGGGGAACCAAATCTGACAAGGCCAATATAGTGCTATGAGGATCACCTTACTCTTCAACTGACGGGCTTTCTTCAGAAACTGGGGAATGAGGGGAAAAGGTGGGAATGCATAAAGAAGACCCAAGGGCCAATTGTGGACTAGAGCATCCCTGAGTGACTGTCCCAGAGGGGAAATCAGGGCAAAGTAGTTGCTGCATTTGTAGTTGGCCGGGGATGCAAAGAGGATGCAGCAAGGACGGCCCCAGCGGTGGAAGATCTCCGCCGCTATCAAGGTATTCAGGTCCACTCGTGAGGTTGTAGAATGCACCTGCTGAGTCTGCCTGCTATCACGTTGGAACTCCCGGGAATGTGCGTTGCTAGAAGAAAATGGTTGGTAGCCATCGCCCATTGCCATATCCTCATGGCCTCTCGACAAAGGGGGTAAGATTTGGTTCCACCTTGTTTGTTGATGTACCAGACCACCGCCATGTTGACTGATTGAATCGCAATTGTCCCAGACAGCAGCAAGGGGTGGAATGCTTGCAACGCCAGAAGCACTGCCCTCAACTCTAGAACATTTATATGTAGTTGGGCCTCCAATTCAGACCAAGTGCCTTGGACTGTCTGTCCCTGACATAACCCCCCCATCAGGGAGGCACCCATGGTTAACATAGCCTTGGGTTGCTGGGGGGGAGAAGGGGCGAGACCATTGTGATGGATTGTGGGTTATCCACCAATTTAAATCCTGTTCGCACCTGTGGGTTACTCGAATCTTGGCTGAAAGAGGATGCTGAAAAGGATACCATTGGGTGAGCAGTAGCGATTGTAGAAGTCTCATATGAAACCTGGCCAGGGAAACAATGGTGACGGAGGCTGCCATGGAACCCATCAGCTGTAAGACAGAGTGAGCTGTGGATTTCTCCCTTGTAAGGATTGGGATCAGTTGTTGCTTTATCCTTAGAATTTTGTGCTCTGGAATGGATGATCTACAATTCTTTGTATCCAAGATGACCCCTATGGATTCTGTGGACTGAGATGGGGTGAGATTGGATTTTTGCCAGTTTATGGTTATGCCTAGCCTTTGTGCAGCAAGGAGAGAGTATGCCATGGCTTCTTCCAATATATATCTGGTGGGGGCGGAAATAAGCCAGTCATCTAGGTATGGAAACACCTGAAATCCTTGTAGTCGCAAGTGAGGTGTGATGACTGCCATGCATTTTGTGAACACTCTGGAGGCTGTAGAGAGTCCGAAGGGCAGTACTCTGAACTGGTAGTGAATGGCTCCTGCATGGCCTGTCCACTTTTATGTGATAGTACACATCTTGAAGATCTAGTGAGCACATCCAATCGTCTTTTTCCAAAAGCGGGAGGATAGACTGTATTGTGACTATCCAGAATTTCTGTACTCTCACAAACTTCTTCAATACACTGAGATCCAAAATTGGTCTCCAGTCCCTGGTTTTCTTTGGCACCAAAAATAGTCTTGAGTAGAATCTGGATCCTATTTGGTGTGGAGGGACTATTTGGATGACTCTTTTTCTTAGCAGCTTTTCTATCTCTAGTGCTGCTTCTTCCCTTTGACTGGGTGGGATGTCGGGAAGGTTTTTTGAAGGGACAGGACAAAGATCAAAGGGGATATGATAATCTCTGGTTATAATCCTTTGTACCCAAGAATCGGTGGTGATGGTCAGCCAGGCAGAAGGGTACAAGGAGAAATGACCCCCAACCACCTGCAGAGGAAAGGAGTTGGGCCGATCTTCAGGAGTGCTGGTAGGATTGGCCAGGGAAAGAGTCCCTAGAACCCTGGTTATGTGGACCCCCTCTGCCCCAAAAGGGGCATCTTCCCTGTGAGGTTCCCCATCTGCTTCTAGGGGAGAACTCGGCCTGTGTGTCACGGCAAGGACCCTGAGATTTCTTGAACCATATCTTCCCACTCTTTTGGTTTTGGGAGAAAGCACATTGAGGGAAAGAATAACGGACACCTACGGCAGAAAGGGTCTTACCATCCTGTTCACATCTGGCCAGTGTGCTTTTAACTTTGGGTCCAAACAACGAAGAGGCCTCAATGGGAGCATTAAAAAAGGAAGCCTTAAAGGGTTCCGCGAAGTTGCACAAGCGCATCCAGGCTTGTCATCTCAAGACCACAGCTGAACCCACTGCTCTATCTGCTCCTTCTGATGTGTGAGATATCAGTCACATGTAGGAGTTAGATATTGACTCAATGGTGGCCAGCTGAGAGGCCACTTTGCCATGGACCTCATCAGACACGGCACCAGCCAAGGTTTCAGAGAGCTCAGAAATCAAATCCCTTTGAAGCCTGTCAAAGTGTGCCATATAATTCAGGAACCTGATAGCAAAGATTGCTGATGCAAAGGTGTGCTTCTCTATCCTGTCCAGTGCCCGGGACTCTTTGTTAGGCGGGTGGACAGTCTGGCTTTCTTCATCCACCAGATCCTTTTTGGTTGTGGCCGCCATCACCAGAGCATCCACAGGAAGACCTTTAAACCAATGGCGAGCCGTAGTAGGAGGGGACAAAATCTTATCTGGCCTCTGGGGAATAGCCTCGATGGTGTCAGGAGCCTTCCACGCATGCTGCACGATGAGCCGGACAAGTTCATCGGCAGGTGGAGTAACCCAGGAGGTAGGGAGCCAGGTGCAAAAAGCCTGCAGGAACACAGACTTCTCAGAGGTCAGATTAGAGGGCTGCCAGTCACCTCTCTGTTTAAGGATTTCAAAGATATCACCAAAGGATACCTCAGAGGGTGACTGAGGGGATCCTTCCTCTTACACAAACTTTTCCAGTGAACTTCCTCAGACAGAGAAGCTGGGGAAGACAACAGAAAGGGGGTTTCCTGTGGGAGTATGTCCTGAGGCCCTTATGCCTGGTGTCCGCTAGGTGTGACTTGTGAATACAGTGGACCAGAGGAGGGTGGGGGAATAGACAGCACAGTATCTCCAGCAGAAATCAGAGCCTTCTCCATCAGTTGGAAGTCTGGTTCACCTGAAGAGGGGTGAGAGTCCAGGACAGGGGTCACCCCTCCCATAAATGGCTCAGTCTGCCGACCCGGAGTCCGCAGATGGCTGTTAAACAACAAATTACGTATGTCACAACTGTTATCCTGGGTCATAGCAAAACTCCCTGCCTTGAAGGCAACTGCGGTTCCTTAGTGAGATCCATAAAGGGAACCATAGAGGGGGAAGACTGTGCTATATCAATGGACTTCAAAGGCAATGAAGGAGGAAAATAAGAAGGGGTTTGGTGATGGGTGATCACCTCCCAAGGAAGGATAGGTCCTGGGGGGTGGAATACCTCTGGCCAGAAGCACTTGATCCACAAGACACAACATGTCATGTTTGGAAAGGCTTCTAGTGGACCTCATGAAGACTGAGGGAGAAACAGGTCTGTCCACAGAAGAAACAAGCTCAGTGCCCACCTCACCAGTCTGCACTGAGAACAACGGTGCTGAAAGAGACTGGACTACGGCTGTCTGCACCGAGGAAATCATCGGTGCCGAGGTCACGGTCTGCACTGACAAAGGGATCAGTGCCAAAGTGGTTGCCGGTACCGAAGCTGGAATCGACATATATATATATATATATATATATATATATATATATATATATATATAAAATTGGTGCCAATAACTGAGCTGTTGGTTCCAAGAAAGATGTTGAAGCCGACATGGTCAAGGTCTGCACCGACTGAACAGTCGGTGCTGGTGTAGTAGTCACAATAGTCTGAACTGAGGAGCCCCTCGGTACCGATATAGTAAAGGCTACAGGAGAAGACGGAGCTGAGATCACTGATGGTGCCGAAGGCCTCGGTGCCAAAGATCTAGGCACCAAAAGCACTGGGGCTGACTGATTGAGCTCTGAAGCAGAAACCTTAGCCTTCTTAGGTCTTGGTTGGCGGGAGTCCCCAGCTGGGGATGAAGGCAAAGACTTGGCCTTGGTAGGATCATTCAAAAATTTTTTATGGGCTCTAAGAGGGGTTGAAGCCTCGACCCAGAAATAGCCTCTGAAAAGGAAGATTTGAGAAGTCCCTTCAGCAACAACTTATTTTTCCTTTCAATCAAAGTTCTATTGGAAAAATTTTTACAAATACCACAGGGAAGGTCAACAGATAAGTGGGACACACCCAAGCAAAAAACGCACAAAGAGTGTGCATCTGAAGTAAGTAATTTGTGTCCACAATCAGAACACATTTTAAATCCTGGACTACCTTTTTTATCTGCCATGATAGAAAAGGAGACAGAAGAAAAGGTAAGAGATTACCAACGATGGTAAGGGAGAAAATACCTCGCAGTAAAAGGAGCAGAGTAAAGAGAAGAAAACTCAAGAAAATACGTTCGCTAAATGCGATAGGGTAAGAGACAACAAATTTGAAACTTTTCTGACAGAAAGGTTATATAACAGACTAGTCTGACAACAAATATCTATACTTGGCTCAAGAGAAGCAGCTTGACATGAACAAATGGCAATGCGGCAAACGAAATCTGGAGTAACAGGGAGAGGGGAATTATGGGTAAGAGTTTAGCTCGAGAGTTTGTAGCTGACGCGAGCTTGGAAGATGGCCGGCTCAGTTCCGAGGTTGGAACTGATACCCATACGTAAGGAATGAACGAGGATTAACAATATCAGATCACCTTTTATAGAACATTTCAACTGACTCATTCTCAATGAATTGCTAAAGGGTTTGGTAGCTGGTGTAGAAGATTAAGGATCTTGCCTTCTATAACAAAGGAACAGGGTTTAAGCTTGAGCAAGTCACTTATTAACTAAACTGCCCTATATAATGGGGATGCTACACACACACACACACACACACACACACACACACACACACACACACACACACACACACACACACACACACACACACAAAAACTGCAAAAGAAAAACTGCTGTGTTCTTTGCATTTGAGCCACAAATACAAAATCCATAATGGTGTTCTGTGTAGGAGTGTGTTTTGTTTTGGTCGCAATCAAAATGTCATGAATATGTCTCGCTGGCTAGATTAACAAAAAGCAATATTAAGTAGGAAATCTCACAGATGCATTTGCTTGATCAAAAAATGCCATAAAGTAGCAGGCACTGCAGTATTAATGCAGAAAACTGTTTAAACTAAATTAATGTCATACTGGGCCATGCTGAAAGCTTCTACGCAGCTGCCTAGGTCACCTAACGCTGGATTCAGCCCTGGCCTTAGCTATATGAGTTGATTATCATAGCTTAGACTAACAGGGAGAAGGAAGGATATTGGTCCAGGAACCCCTGGAGAATGGTCGTAGTAAAGCTTGTCTTTGACCTTGTGAAGGAAACTAGTTTATAGTGCTTTGTAAAGTATGTACAGAGGACCAAGCTAATGCTTCTAGAATACTTCTAGAATCCGACCCTTTTCCAAAAGCCACAGATTAAGCACAGGCTCTGGAAGAATGAGCCTGACCCTGGCTGGAATAGCCTTATTGTGGTGGGTATAAGAAGAGGTAATGACATGAGACAAACATTTGAAAATTTGACACAGATTATCCTTTTTTCTTACCTTCATAAGAAATGTACAACTGATCATAGCTGCTAAAAGATTACATTCTGTCAAGATAGTTCCTAAATTGTATCTGGACATACACGGTATGGTGTATCCTTTTTCCCTCATTGTTAGGTTTTGGAAAGAAGACAATAAGGTAGATAACTTGGTTCAAAGTAAACTCAGTCCTCAAGGAAATCCTACCTTGGTGATACAAGATAAGGTTAACCCACCTCAGGAGCTTGCAACTCAGATAATCTTGTTGCAGAGGTTATAACAATCAGTAATGTTGTTTTCCATGATGACATCCTCAAGTAAGCCTGATGAACTGGCTCAAATGGAGCAAGAGTTAGTTTTTCCAACACAAAATTAAGATCCCAAGGAGCAGCCACTTGTTTTTTTTTTTTTTAAGAGACTTGGTATGAAGCACGCTTTTCAAAAACATTTTCACGTGAGAGTGCATTGAAAAGAGAGTGATCCATGGGCAGATATGCTGAAATTGAAAACAAATGAAAATTGATGGAGGAACAGTATGTACCAGAGGATAGTAACTCATGAAAATAGAAACACTAGCCCTAAAAGCCTTGTCACTAACTAGGAAATCCTTTATTTCCTTTTCTTTCCCTCATCTTATAATAACCATCTAGTTCACTTGTATTTCTAGCTGACAGCATTAATTAGATAATAATGTTTAGCCTCACTTATTTGTTACTTAGATTATAGCTTATGGAGGTCAATGCAAGTTTTATTGTACAAAAATGTTCATATTGATTGTAATAGTGCATGATTACATATTTAATTTTTAGTGCATTCATCATATATATGCTACAGTCCTTAAGTTCAGTGCTACATGCTAGTTTCATATTTGATGATTGCATAATATTGAAATAGGATTAGTTGCATGAAGGGATTATTTGCTGTTTCTGCATTACTCTTTTCTTTATTTATTTATATTTACTTGTGGGGTAGAGCACTGATTTCCATGGACCTTTTCCAGACTCAGCCCGGGAATAGTGTTAGTTAGGCAAAGGAGGCCATAAACCTTGTACCACTTGACCACAGGAAACAGAATGTTATACATGGTTTCGAAACTCAAAATAAAGCTATTCAAAAAAAAAAAATATATATATATATATATATATATATATATATATATATATATATATCTTGTAATACATATTTTGGTTACTGTGCATTTTGTCGAACTTTGCTTTGGTTGATAAATGCTAGGGGTGGGTGAATTGTCAAGCATCCACATAGTTGAGCATCTGGTATCTCGAAGTGCTGTTTTTTCAAAGCAGGCGAGTGGGGATTGGGAGGGGGTTAGAGTATGCATGTGTGTGTCTGGGTTTTGGATTTAGTGTAAGGGTATGTATGGGTATAGGTGTTGTGTTGTGTGCTGGTATGCAAGTGTGTGTGTATTTTAGATTTAGGGTCAGGATTAGGTAAGGGATTAGATTTCATGTTTGTAGTGTATGTGTTGTCAGATTGTGTCTTGATTCAAATGACTGTTTGTGTCTTATGTAGTGGTGAAGTCCTCCTGCCCACCTCAGTAATGCATGATAACCTTAGCCCTGCCCCTGGTCCAACTGTAACTCTACACTGTACCTTAAAAAAGCCTGCCACTACTTAGATAATTTGGAGGCTAGTATTATAGGGTAGTTTAGTGTAAAGTTCAAGAAAGGAACTTGTTTTCCTTTATCGATCTTTCACAGGTTTGATGTTTTTGTAATTCAGCCTATGTATGTTTGGTGTGTGCATTTTGTTCAACATTAAGAACATCCAGTCACACATAAGGGAATCATGATTTTCTAGCAGCAGGTTTTCTTGCCTTCTTTAATACATGCTGCATGCCCTTAGAAAACAGATGTCTAAAAGGTAGTAAGATTCTAACATCCAAGCAGTTAAAAAGATCTATTTGAGGTGTTCACCATAGCTGGATCAATTTCTGGCAGACCTCGTGATTCAATATCAGTTTGTGAGACTTTGCCCTGGTCCTTTACAGCTTGTCTGCCATAGCTTTTTTCTGACAGCATGTAAGAGGCCTGTAGACTGAGATTGTGCTGAAAAGGTACATCCCAGCCTAGCATGGCTAGTCTGCAGAAAAGGTAAGTTCTGCCCCTCATTATGTTTATGTACCACGTTACTGTGGTGTTGTCTCTAGATACTTGTAGAGGTCCAGTGGACCATGGATGATTGAGAGAGTTGAGAGCATTTATAAGAGCCAATATAGCTTTTACATTTATTGCGTTTTCATGTGCCCTGCACTTTTATCCTCATAGGAAATGCTCTCCAAGGAAAGTCTGAGGCATTGGTTGTTTCAGGTATGTTGGAGCTGGAATGGAAAATATAAGACTTGGATTCTGACAAAATATGGTTTCTACACCAAAAAATCTCCCTGTTCACAAACCTCAAAATTGGACTCTGGAATGTCAGGGGAGTTTAAAGTTGGGATCATACAGGTACTACTGAATTTTTCTCATGTGGAGTCTTGTTAGAGGAATCATGAGAATCATAGAAGCCATAAGGCCCAGAATCCTGAGAAACTCCCTGGTTGAGACTATAGTTTGAGTGGAAAACTTAAGAACAGATTTAGATACAGATCTATTTTTTCCTGTGGAACAAAGCTATTTCAACTGAGGAATCTAGGAGACACCACAGGGTGGACATCTAGCTGTACCACACGCACACACACACACACACACACACACACACACACACACACGCACGCACGCACAGACACACACACACACACACACACACACACACACTTGTATTATTACATATGCAAAAGTATTTTTATAGTGTCTTTCGAATCTACAACACATAATAAAAGTGCACTAAAAAGTACCATCCTGTAATGCAATACTGTGGCATGTTGAAGTGACAAGACAGATGAAAAACCCTGCATCATAACACTAGAATTATGATCCTCGCATTAACTTTTGTGTTCTCTTTCTTGAGACATAATACTGAAATCTGAATTGTGCTTTCTTACCTTTAGAACCATCTATACAATATTGAGAATCACCTGCAAATGGATGCTTGTCAATAATTACTTTTAAAATGTTTTGGCTTATCTTTGTTATCTGTGACAGTTATAAAATGTAGATTCACAAAATGCGCAGGTAAATGTTAAAGCAAGTCAGAGCAACAGATGTACTTAGACATCCCTGAAACATCATATGTATGGTGCCTTGGATAATGCTGTGCAACACAAACAATATCATCTTCAGGGATGGTCGTTCTAGCAACAGATCATAACATTTGGCTTTATCCACCTTCTTTATCTCTTTTTCGGGTCAGATTTGTGTTAGTACTGTCTGTCTTGTTGACAGAATCTGCTCAGGTATTGTGTCATGATAGGCGCTAATTCTGATAGGCTGCATGGATTCAGGGAATTAATGCATGTGCAAGGGTGTTGCAAGACCCAACATCACAGGCACCAGGCCTTACTACCACTGTGCTAATTCTCTGATAATGCACACATTGGAGGACATTATTGTGCACAGAGAATGGCCTCGCACTTAATTTTCAGAGGAAAGAACAATGGAATATATTTTCTAAGCCTGCAGACTTTGAAAAAGATGCAGAAAGGAAAAAAAATTCTCACATAAACCTTGCAAGTCTACAGAAAAAGAACAGTTTAGAGTCTGGTTGTTGACAAAATCCATGGAGGAAGGAATGTCTGCATACCAGAGAACAACACTGCAGGGATTACTAAACTCTGCAGAAGGAATAGGGCTATGTGCTTTAAAATCTTCCAGTGGTTATGTAGATGCCATGCCAGGTATTCAGACACCTAGGGTTATTTTGAAGATCAGAGATATTCTAGATCCAGACTGTTCAACTGTGGAAGAACCTTAAGCCATAACTGCAGTAGATACTGCCACCTCACTTAGAACTTCTCAATATCACCTACTGATTACAAATTGTTAGTGAAATAAGTACTTAATGTAGCTTCAGACCACCATTAGGGACCTGCAATGATTCCATTACTAGCCCAGGGCACATCCACAATTATTTTAATTTCAGATGAACCTATGTTGGTGGCTGTGGAGGTCCAGTGTAATAAAAGAAAATAAAGTATGAAAACAGCTTGTCTTCTTTATCTTCTGAAGGTAAAGAACAATTTTACTCAGATCTGATTTATACCCATCACTATGCTAGTCCAGTAATGAGGCCACCACATCACTGTCGTCTGCTTTACACCACAGCATTTGACTTTTAATGAGCCTATAAATAATATCAGAGGTTTATATAAATGGACAGGAACATTGAGAAATGCTCCACTTACAAGAATCTAAGACTAAGAACTGGAATATTTAAAAACTTTTAAGATTTGCAGAAATTCATCCATCCTTCCACGACTCCTTTTTCCCATTTATCACATGGGGTTGGGGTGTCACTTCAGCTGCAATAATCATCTTTAACTAAGGTTCACTGTTATGGTTGTTCTTCTATACATACCACTTACACACATACACACTCACACCAATGGTCAGCTTAGGGTATCTAGAGTGTCCAATCCACCTACCATGTCTTTGGTGTAGGAGGAAACCAGAGCACCCAGAGGACACCCATGCAAGCACAGAGAGGACATGTAGACTCCAGACAGGAGGCACCTTAGCTGAAAAATGAACCAGAGAAACTCTTGCTGCAAGGCAGCATTGCTATCCATTGTACCACCTTGCCGGCCCACAAATTACACTGGTTATAGTTCCCACATCTGCTTATGTAAATATACACCTTCAAAAGAAAGATCAGTCCTTTATGAGAATTTTAAAGCTTTTAAGACTGACCCAAGTGTATACTTTTATGCAGGAGTATGGAACATTTTGACCCCGGACAGTTTGACCCCAGATGGTTTGACCCCATTGAAATAACAAGGCAAGAAAAAAAGAAACCACAGACATTTTGACATAAGGAAAAAAAAAAGTTATCTACAGCTTATGCATCCACACATTTCCAGTACATTGGCAATAAGAGTAATGAATTATTTAGCATGCATGGTTTCCTGCTAGCATACACTGTTAAAACCAGCTGCAGGATACCACATAGAGTATGCCAGGCTCAACAAAGAAAGATTTTACAAATCTGTTGAATGAATGGGGATGTGTGCTGTGAAATGCTCCGGTGACTCTGTAGATGCCTTGTCTAGTCTGCTATAAAAGAAGTAGTCTTTAGAAGGTATGCTTGGGTAATGTCATTCAAACTACCAGAATTTTACAAAGCCCACATATTTGATGTGCCTGTTTTGGGGAACCTAGTTTTTCTTCAACCAACGTCAGGTATAATTAATAAAATAGAAGAAAAATGCAAAATGTCTGAATCTTTCCGCATTAGACACCATTCTTCAGTTCCACAGTTTAAAAGGAACTATCTTAATTTTTTAAAGAACCCTTCAAAGGAAATCAACATTTATACCATAACATCATTCATTATAGCGCATAGGGGTGGTCAAGCATCATCTCCTCCGCACTTTCCTTAATGAAATTCGTTATAAAATAATTACTACTTTTTCTTTCCTTTCTTTTTCCATTTTCATTAATATCTAGGAGTAGGAGAACATGCACACTGTACTAGATGTTGTTTAACATGTTTTGCTGTTTCAGTCATTTTTGGTAAATCAAAGGCTATTCAGTGGGTTCCATACAACATACAGAGATTCGACATGCAGATTTCTTTCCTCAATATGTTTTCCATCTAGGTATGTTAGCACATCATAAATACTGCAATTATTACTATATGTTTGAACATGAACATTAGGCTATATTCCTGGCTATACTGTGGTGTGGCTGAATGCTCGCTTAAGTTGGAAATGTCATATTTCAATGTGAATACATCGGTTCTGACTTCAAAACTTATTAAAAACACCTCTCCCCTTTGTGAAACATTGGACTTACTGGACAAATCAGGAAACATTTCTTAACATCAGCTAGAAAATATTCTGAAACATTGGGCATACCATCACCATCAGACAATTTTATTATGGCACATAATTTTTATTCCATTTTTTGAAAACATATGCTTGTGGTACCATATTTACAGCTTTCTATTTAACTACCTTTATTATAATGTGAGTGTAGAATGTTAGTGCATGGCTAGAAATTTGTTCTTACTTGCTTACCTTATATCCTTTTCCAGTCTCCAACACTGTAAAAATTTTCAGGCAATGCAGTTTTGAAGCTGCATAAAATTGCCTTTCTGTTTATATATCACCCTTCTCTCAGCAAAAATACATTTATGCATTCATATCAGCTTTCTTTAATTTCTGCTTACAAATTGGGTGAAGGTGTTACTCTTTAATTCAACAAAAAGCACTACAATAAGAAAGACCTGTGCTGGCATTTTCTTCTGACTGATACCGGTACATATTTATAATAGAAATATATCAACTAATGCTAGTAACATTGTTGCACATATTAATGACTTCTTTTTCTACCATTTTTGCATGCCATGGGGACCTTTATTAAATTATTAATTAGTCCTGTTTATACAGATATATTCCAGATTCTGATATAGCCCATTTTCGTTGAGGTTCTAGGAGCCATTGGCTGGGGCCAGATGGGCAGTTGTACATCAACCTTAAGGGATTCTACTCCATCAACTGCCAGGTAGTCTGCAATGGGCAGGGTTTTATCTACAATGTGTCAGTGCGCACGGTGTGTTTCCCTATTCAATCTCTCCAAGTGTGTGGTGATTCAATTGAAAAATGTGAAATCAGCAGTATCATAAATGTTAGTGGGGGTCAATCTGTAGAATCTGAAACAAGCAACAAGCTTCAGAATTTATGAAAAGTTTGAATGAGACGATAAGGGACGATGAGGGCAAGCACAATACTGGAATGTCAAAGCACCTAGTAAGGGGAAAGTGAATATGCCTCTTTGTCAGACAGATCTAGTTGGATCATTCAGAAAGTAGTGAAACAGGAAAAAGGGTGAACTGAAGACATGACAGATGAATTAATATTTATGTGCGTCGTTGAGGCAAAGTCCCTATACTAATCATGCACAGGACTGTACCACTCTAATCTAACTGACTAAAATTGCTCCACCCTGTAAAAATGGGGTGGGGATACCTTTCATTTTCCAAGTTCTGGTGTCAGATAGTGTCATCCTGCCTTTTGGCATGTGGCTATTCAACATTAGATCTTGTCATTCCCTTTTGAGATAACAAATGGAAGATTATGTACAGTTTTGAAGGTGATAAAGTGGGATGGATGGAATGTCATGAGAACTGAGGTTTAGGTAATGGACCTCTTTTCACCTGATAATAGGACAAATGGATATCATATGAGTACACATGGCATTAAAAGAAATGTGTCGGTATTAATCTGGAAACAAATGGGAGGTGGAGGTAGCATGCCTACTAGATTAAGGGAGCCTATCTCACACTGGGGATTAGGAAATGTTTCTTCTGATAGACGTACTGGAAAGAGCTACCAGAATTAGTAGTAGATATAAAAACAACTGAAACATTTAAAAAAGCTTGGCACATCTGGTGTGACCAATGGAAAGGGGTGCTCCAGCCAGCCTGGCCTAGCAGAAGCACTCAGGCAGACCATACAGATTTACAATAGCATTTTCTCACATTTTATGATAATGATAATTTCTCATAATCTGAACTATAGAAGCTTTCCACCATTTATTAGTGTATGTTTGATTGTTTAGTAGGTGCCAGACCTCACCTGATGTTGTACCCTAGGTATCAGTTTTAATGTGAAAGGAAATGTGCTAGTGACTCACACAGCTTACCCCTTTTCTATTTGGCTAGATAATAGTTAAACAATGAATAAACACGTACATTATCTATCACATGCTCAGTAACAGCAACTGAAATCTCATAATGTTTAACTATCTGCTATAAAACTTCTCTTAATAACTGTTATAAAATACTTTCAATATTTTTTCCTGGAGGCTGAAGAGCCTATCTGAAGGTTACAAACGTTGTCTGAATTGGCCCAAATGTACGTTAATTTATGGAAATTTGTTAAGGAACTTGGCTCATAGCAACAATTTATAAAGTATATCACTGTTTGAAAACATACTGAATGTTAGTCACGGGTAGCTGTGAATGAAAATGATGAACTTTGCCAAATTCAGCATCATTCAAAACATTTTTTCAAAGAACAAAGCTGATAATTAAGCTTGTCACAGCCAGAATCTGCTCAAAGCTTATCTCCAAGCAACATTTAGTCACACTATATAGCATTTATCCTGCAATATCTATCAGAATTCAGGAACAGGATGCCACATTGCTGTCAGGTGCATGTAGTAGTGAATGCTTCACTGCAATGAAAATCTGAAACATCATGTAGACATGTGGAGCACCACCAGGTATCAGATCAATGGCATGCATTTTAAGTTTCCTTGCAGTCATGCTATCACATTTAATTTAAAGAATAAAGAGTAACTAGTGGGTAACACAAAACAGATTCTGCAGTTCTCTGAGTAAGAAAAACATTACTTGATATACAATTCACTACCTGATTTAGTCCCCTAAGGTGTGCTCTAGCCTCTACTATATCAGAATTTCAACTCAGGATGGTACTCCAGAACTAATTTTATACAAGGCTTCATAGATGGCAGCAGCCATTTCATAAAGTTCTTTATCCAGACGGTTACCATAAACAGTCTGCATATATACAGGACAAACAGAAGTTAGGTGAAACTCTTATTAAATTTTAGTTGAAATTGTGTGTGAGCAAACAGACTACATCTGGAAGTATACCAAGGAAATAAATAAAGCATGATGGATATAACCACATGTGGAAGTATACTAAGGAAATAAACAAAGCATGATGGATGCAAACACATCTGGAAGTATACTAAGGAAATAAAGCATGATGGATACAACCACATCTGGAAGTATACTAAGGAAATAAACAAAGCATGATGGCTACAACAGCATTCATTTTCAAAAAGAATCAACATATAAGAAATTATTCGTGGGACTCTGTCCCAGTGTATCAATATTACTGGGGCCAGCCCCAGTTGAGCCCAAATAACCTTATGGCTATGCATCAATGCTTATTAAGTCAATAAAAGAAGACTGATTAGCTGACTGGTTTGCCCAACTGCTACAATTTGCATTCAGCAATTCACCTTCCCCTCTTTTTCTTCCATAATTTAATTCTTTCATGTTTTAAAAAATATATATTCATTTGTATTACTCCATACTGCCCAGTCCAGAAGCCCACTCCACATCATGCATCAGAATCATAGCAAAACAGCACACAATGTTCAGAATGAAATCTCGCTCAGGAACTCTGGACCTCAACCTTTTCTCTTCATTTCACTTCCTTTGAAATTCCTATGAATGTCATTGTAGACTCAGATCATATTCCATCCTTTCCCTTCTGTCTTGTAGTGAGTATATCTTCAGCTTTTTGAATGTGTTCTTGGAGGATTTTCCTTACGTACCTTTTGCCATTCTACTCCTCCTCCTCCTCCATACCCTCTGTAGTGTCTGCTGTTCTTTTTTGTCTCCTAAACTACTGCCCCACCACCACACAACAATTCTTGGTATTTTCATAATTTAAGGTATAATTATTTCATTGTTTGCATGTTTGTTCTACGTATGCAGTCTCATTCTACTGTACTGCCACTGATGTTGTTGTGATACAATTTGTGTTATTTGTGAACAGCCTGTACTGTACAGAGGTTCTCTGAAAGTACATTTGAGCGTATGTACATAGTGAACATAGCATTCTACCTCAGAATGTCATGCTAGTGTATAGGTCATGTTTCACTTTTGATTAATGTGATTGCCTGAATACTATGTTTAAGACTAGATAGAGGTTGAATTCAAATGTTTTCTAAACACGTAGCTTGCTGTACTGATCCTAGCTAGATGTTGTACTTTGTTTCATTGCGCTCGCTCTGTTTGGTTATCAATGGATAATGGAGGGCTATTTTAACAGATTAAGTTAAAACTAAAGGAGCAAATTCATATTCATTATTGCGATATATAACTTGAAAATAATTGGGTCAAGACTATTGGACCAACTGCATATTCTTTTGTGGTATTCAAATTCGACCTCAATTAGTTAATTAGTTACGACTAAAGAACGATTACATATTCATTTTTGCATGGTTTAACCTGAACAGACTAAATTAAGACTAAAGCAGCAACTGCATATTCAGTTTTTGTGATATTTAATTCTCTTTGTCTACAAATACAGCCTACTTCTTTTATGTGTATGCTTTATTGATACAGCAGTCCAATTAGCTTCTGTACTAGCCTTACAGTATATAGAATGATGGTTGTTGAGCTAATAATTGCAATACCTCCTTGCTGCTTCTAACCAAACACTTTCTAGTATGCTTCCTATTTTCTCCCCTGCTGCTCTTTATTGTCTATTCTTACTGCTTTTTTACCTGCTTTATTATCTCTTTCTCTGTTCTTTTACACCGATTTATAATCATTTCTTCTTTCTTCCCTTTTTTTATCTAGAGGACACTATTCTCTGTCTCAGTGAATTGTTTGCACCCCCACCACCCAGTGAATGAAGCACAGACATTTAAGTTTTGTTATCCAGTTGCTACATCCAGTAGTTGAATCTCGGATCCCTGCAGCCTCAAATCACCTTTAATAACATTGTATGTTTCATACTTTTATTTCTCCTGGAACAATATTACTTTATGTTGGCCCCTCGTACATCACCACTGCTAGTTATTCACACACCCTTCCCTCTCGCTTCTTGCTTTCACTTCTACCCTGCTACAACCTAGGTAGACTGCATATTCAAGCCTTCTAGCATTTCCAGCCATCTAGCATTAAAATTGTATCCTGCTAACCTATTCCTAGCCTACTCTTACTCTTCTCTGCTCTGCACTCGGTTAATATCACCTCACTAGTTCCCCGGTTAAGTTTTTGTCCCCCTTCCAGCTTTTAGAAGTTACTCCAAACTGAAGTACATTACTGTTTGCTTACTTCTTTTTCAATATTTGTACCCTGCCAAGTGTTAGCCTAACTTGTTTACCTCTGTTATTGCAAAAACCTAAAACAATACTGGTCAGTACCTTGAATTACCTTTTTTCCTGATTGTTTTTTGTGCACAGTTTGGGGGTCTCACCCACCTCCATATCAATTAAATTTATACTAACCACAACTCCACCCCTCAAACCATGCTCCTCTTCCCTACCCCCATTTCCACCCACCCCCATATCAATTACATTTATACTAACCACAACTCCATCCCTCAAATCATGCTCCTCTTCCCTACCCCCATTTCCACCCACCCCATATAAATTACATTTATACTAACCACAACTCCACCCCTCAAACCAATTAATATATAACACATACTCCTCAATTAACCCTCCAGATAGCCACATCTCCCCAAGCACAATACCCAGATCACTACACAAATTAACCCTCTCATCTCTCTTCTACACACTCATAAGAAGAATCTTCTACCTTCACATCATTGCAACTTACTCCTGGTACTATTACATTTATCTTAACTGTCTTTTCTTTTTATTTTTACCACCGATATTTAAAACTTACCTTTCACACTTTTCACTCTGTACTTCTCACACTCTTAATAATCCACCATGTCACTTACTACCTCCATCGCTACTTGTACCACTAATATTGCATTACTTCTAGCTCTCTCATTATCCCTCCTTCTCCTATCAATCCTAACATCACTGCATACCATACGCCTTCCTCCCAAAGATTTATCTACAACATCTACACAAGCTCATTGTCTCTGTAGCTACTCTCAGATATCCTCAAGTCTATTCACACACAATATACTATTACTTGCTAAACTAAGAATCTTTCACGGAACACCAACACCCCCTACCAACAGTATAATACAGTAATCCTAAATTCTAGAAAAAAACCTTATACACACTTCTACCACACACATTCTCCACTCTGTCTCAATGTGGATATATTCATCCCAACCCAGGCCCCTCACCTTCCACACTCAACAACTCTAACGCCTACAAATCTCTAAACATAACAACTCTCAATCTCCACCAAAGCATTAGAAACAAAATCCCTGAATTCCAAGCATGGATAGCCCATAATAAACCTGACATAATTGCTGCAACAGAAACCTGGTTAAAACGTTACATCAAAGACTCAGAATTCCTCCCACCAGACTTTTCCTGTATAAGAGCTGATAGACCCCAAAAAAGAGGGGGGGCATTGCACTCCTATTCCAAAATTCCTTTACCATTGTCCCCTACTCTGGGGTCACCCCAAAATTCTCTACTGCTGAAATCAAAGTTGCATTCCTAAAAATGAACAATTGTAAAAATCTTTGCATAACAGCCCTTTATATTCCCCCAGGCAATAACACAGCAATACTAGATGAAATCCTTGCTTGGACTTCGGATACAATGAAACAATTATTCTGAGTGACATAAACATAAACTGGCCAATCCAACATAACCTTTTCCCACTATCAAATATTAATTTCTTCAATTTTACACAACTTATCAATAGCATAACTAGACCCAGTAAAAATAAAGACTGTGGCTCCATAGATTTCTTCAGCAGGCACCTACCCTGTAATTTTAGTGACCACTTACCTGCTTATATAATACATAAGCTGTCTCCTATACCCACTCAACACCAATACAAACTTGTTAGAAACTTGACCAAATTTGACTCAGCTAACTTTTGTGAAACTCTGAGCAACATGAATTGGAACAGACTAAAAAATTAGTAAAAAATTAAAATTTCTTCCACTCAACGAAGAGGATGAGTCAACATTCCTCTCTATTCTAAACAGAATGGCCCCCCTATGGCAAAAGAGAGCAAAAGCAAATCATGCCAGTTGGCTCTCTGCAAACACAAAGCAGCATATGAATTCCAGGGATAAAATATGAAAAAAGTGGCAAAAATAAATAAATAAATAAATAAAACAATCAGACCTGCTGCAATATAGGCAACTTTGTAACCAAACAAAAGACCTAATTATTAATGACAAGAAAAAACACTGCCTTTTCCTCCAAAACAATTACAAACAAAATCCCCAAATATTCTGGCACTCTATTTCTTCTCTTATCAGTACAGGCACCAAGAATAACCCTGTCCCAATCCAGAAAAAAACACCAATTAAGATAGAAAACCTCTTCAACACATATTTCATTGGAACTGTAGCCAATCTTAAAAAAACATTTCCCCAAACAGCCACTAGTACCAGCCTATCCCCTTCTGGAACAATCTATGCAAAACTCTTCTTCACGCACCTTTACCTTCTCCCCTATATCCACTTCTACTATAACAAGATAACTCCTCAAGCTCAAGCCAGGAACTAATGCCCCTCATAACCTTCCTCCTAAGTATCTTCAGATTGCAGCCAAAGCAATTTCTTACCCAATCAGCATACTTCGTAACTGGTCTATCCAAGAGTCCTATGTACCTACCCTTTGGAAAAAAGCATACATTCTCCAACTGCATAAAGGGGGTAACAATACTGACATTTTCAATTGCTACCCAATAGCTATACTCTCCCCAATATCTAAAATTCTTGAAAAATGTCTACACTCCCACTTTTAAACTACCTACTCCAAAACCAACTTCTCTCACCTACCCAACATGGTTTCTGGCCTGGCCATAGCACTACAACAGCCCTTATAGCCTTCATGGAAACATTAAATCAAGCTCAAAACTCTGATAAGCTTGTATCCAGATTCTTCCTTAACCTCTCCATTCAATACAATACATTAAGTACAGTTTCCCATTCCCTACTTCTCCTTAAACTGACAAGCCTTGGTATCACCCCCTCATTATATTGGTTCACTAGATACCGTCAAATAGACAACAGTCCACCAAATGGTGCAACACCTGCTCACCTTTTCTAAATACCTCAACAGCTGTACCCCATACTAGGGCCCCTTCTTTTAAGCATATTCATTAATAACTTCCACTCTTCTCTTACCAATGGGTCAATAATACAATATGCAGATCACTCAGCAATTATTTGCACTGCCAGCTCTACATCTGAACTTAAATCACTTACCCAAGACAAAAAAACAAGAAAAAATATCCAACACAGAACTGAAGTTTTTTTATATAAATTCCCAAAACTTGAAAAATGCATTAGAAAATGATAGAAAACAGGTAAATATTAGAAAGAAGTTGGGCACTTACAAATGTGGACGGTGTTCACAATGCAGATATATAATCAATAAGGAAGAAATAAGTTTAAATAGTAGAAATGTGATTTTAACTAGTAATGACTATTTTAACTGTTAATCAAATAGACTTATTTATTTAGCATTGTGTGAGGTATGTCACTCCTTTTACATAGGTAAAACCGAACGTAAATTAAAAAGGATATACGAACACCATTACAACATACAGAACAGAAAGGAAACTAATGCCCTTTTTAAACATTCATTAACCTGTGTCAATTCTAGTTATACATTTTTTGTTTTAGAAGGTATTAAAAAAGAAGCTAGAGGGGGACAATGGAAGAGAGAATAGAATATAAAAAACTTTGGTGGCAGATAACATTACAAGCCACCTCTCCTCCAGGCTTAAATGAGAGCACTTCCATTGTACAACTTTTAAAATTAAGGGCAGCAAGGTTATACAATAAAATAAAAATCTTTTGCATGCTTTTAAGTTTGTATGTTTTTAATAGATTCTAACAGTATTTATTGTATCAGGCTTGCAATTTTCAAATTTGACCACTAGAGGGAGCCAAAGTATTGTTTTACATTCATTTCTAAGCTGGTGTTGAATTTATTTCTTATGGAGCTTTTACCTTTCCCTTCTTTAATTTAATATTATAATTTTGTTCAAAATGGTCCTCACTTGAATTAAATATGTAATAATTTTTAATCGTTTTATACAGGTTTTTATAGGTTCTAAAGTGCCTACTATATTGGTTTTAATTTTTATTTATTCATTAATATTTATGAATATTCATGAATCATTTTATTGAATGTTTTTATTGGTCAATCTGTTCACTAGCAAGATATTTAATCTGTCAATTTACCTCAGAATCAGATCTGATGAAGTGTTTGAAATGAAAACGTATTTTAATTGTCTGCGTTTATGCGTTTACTTTGTGCTTTGTGCACATATTAAATTGGTTTTAAAAGGCTTCCATATGGCTTCTGATCTATTGGTACCTTGGATTTGGTTATTGGTACTTACCCAAAACACCTTCTCATCCACTGAAACCTGGATGGCTAACAACCATCTTGCCCTTAACACCAACAAAACTAAGCTTTTACTGTTCGCCTCCCCCAAAAAACTACCATCTTAAGTCTGAATTCACCATTTATTCTCAAAATAATACTATCATAGAAGTAGTCTCCTACTCATAACTTTTAGGGATCACTATAGATGAAAACCTAACTTTTGACTTGCACATCCACAATAATGTCAAAACAACCCTACAAATCGGGGCACTCTCTACAGGCATAAACATTTCCTAAACCATTCTTCTAAACAAACCCTTGCTTCGATATTTCACCTACCTTCCCTCTTCTATGCTGCTCCCCTCTTTAACAACATTCAGTCCTCTCTGAAAACAAAAATGGAGACTAGTTACAATACAACTGCCAAATTTGCAACCAACACAAAATACTCCTCCCATCACTGCTACTCTCTCCACTCATTCAACTGGCTTGAACTTCCACATTATTTCACATACTTGCAATTAACTGCAGTGCACAAAATCATCTATAAGCCTTCAAGTTGCCTGGCTCTCTCCACAGTGCTAACTATATACCAACTCAACAGGCCTCTCAGATCTGAAAACCTATTTCTCTTACAGGTAGAAAAAACAAAACTTCCATCTGGTCAAATGCTTTACTCCTACACTATAGCCAAACTCTGGAATCACTCCCATCATCTATCAGAACAATTAGCAACACGTCCTCCTTCAAAAGGTCTCTATGCCATCATCTCACCACCTTGTGACAATACTCCTGCACCTCCTCTCAACTCTCTATAACATGAACTCCTCTACAACACTATTAACCTACACTTAACCTAATCCATCCACATGTACACTATAAAAGAAGCAACATTTACATCCACCTAAATAACTATACATCCCTAGCTTTTCCACTCTACTGTACTTACCCTAATACTCCCTCTTATTCCTCTATCACACTCACTGCTGCAGATTAATATACTATCCTTACACTACTACTTACAGTAATACTCCCTCTTACTCCTCTATCACACTCACTGATGCACATTAATATACTATCCTTACACTAGTATTTACACTACTACTCCCTCTAATTCATCTATCACACTCACTACTGCACATTAATATACTATCTTATAAAGAGTCCATATTACTAGATCGAAACTTTAGGTACTTGAATACCTAAAGCTCGATCTGTAAATCTCAACAACTAAAAACCGCGAATGGCCACAATCACACAGGGAAAGAATTCCCTTGGCCGTAAAAAAAAAACTTTTAAACCCAAATCAAGTGGGGAGCTTCGAACTCCACATCCCCTGATGTGAGGTGCTGTGCCCCCCCCAGACCCCTCCTAACTAAATATACAAACTCTGAGATTGCGCTACATTGGACAAAAAGGCAAATTTCACATAATGGCCAAGCAAAGTCTTTCCCTGAAGAAAAATTTGCGTAAGTGGTTGTTCGCGGTTTTTAGCTTTCGAGATTTACAGATTGAGCTTTAGGTCTTCGACTACCTAAAGTTTCGATCTGATTATATACACTCCCTATAAATACCTGTTATTACCTTATTTTTCACTAATATTCTAAACTAACTATAGGAATGTTACTTCATGATTGCAAATATTACTATTCTCTTACCCATACCCAACATAATCCAACAACCAGCTGTCATCCAATAAAATATTATATTAAATATAACTGTAAACATTTTATTTTCCTTGTGCCTGACTGTACATATATTGTATTATTGATTGCATGTACATGTATTGTAATTTTCTGTAATTTCTAAATTTTTGTAATACTTTATTGCAATTCTCTAAAAAAAAATATGTAATACATTTTGCTGCATGTATAGTGTATGAACTTATGTTGGAGCTTTTCTCCCCAGGCCTCCATTGAAAATGGTTTCACTTCTGCTCAGTGGACTTTCCTGGTAAACAAATGCAAATAAAATAAATAAATACTCATTCCTTGAGTCTATCCCCAGGAGATATGGTGCAATATCCCTTTAATCTTATCTACACAGCTTTCAATTTCTTTTAAGAATCAAGAGCACAGTCAAAAATAATGGGGGCAGGGGGCAAAGGCCTAAAATTAGGGATATTTTTTAAATATTTCTCTAATTCACTCACAAATTAACATAACAATTGCTTTTGCATGAAAATGCATTTTCAAAACAATATGACATATGAAAGTATAATGTTTGGCATTACTGACTGACTATAATCCTCAGTGATTTACCAGAAAATCAATATTTTTATGAGCGACAGGGCAAAAATATGAGGCAAATTACTGACTGACTATAATCCTCAGGGATTTACCAGAAAATTAATATTTTTATGAGTGACAGGGCAAAAATATGAGGCAAAATCAGGGATGTGAATGTTTTATTAGATGTGTACTCCTCTTTTTTACTCTAACCTTTTGTAAACTCAATATATGTATTTTGTTTGAGGTTTTTCCTCTGAAAAGGGGCCTTGTATCCAGTCAGACTACATTGGTTAAGAAATCCCAATTCATAAATTACATAATACATAAATAAATAAAATTTCTGGCAGTTGGGAGATTATGCTTGGCTGCTACCTTTTTCCTCAAATCCTAGTAGATCATTGCTATACTTACAACTACTGCTCCACTTCTGTGGCCTTAAAGTGTCATCATCTAGTTTGCATAGTGTCCCAGAATTACTAAACAAAGCATGAAACACCTTGCAGTTTACAGAACTAAATTTTAGCTGCCATCTCTTTACATGCTCATTCTTAAGGCTGTTCTCTTCATTCACTTATGTCCCCCATTTTCTGTGTTGTTCACAGAGAGGTTATTCCTTTTTTCTACACCTCCTGTACTGTCTGCAACAAAAAACATGGGGCCAAAGACCAATCTGCGTGGCAGCTCACTACTTGCCTGTCTTCATGATTACATCACCCTGCTCACTGCTATACTCTGTGCTATATCATCTAGGCAGCCTTACAACCATACTCTGTGCTATATCATCTAGGCAGCCTTACAACCATACTCTGTGCTATATCATCTAGGCAGCCTTACAACCATTAGTCCACTTTCCTAATTATACTCCCTTTCCTTACTTATTAGCTTTTTATAAGGTACCAAACTGAAATTATTACTGAAGATTATGACTTCATCCAGTAACTCTCATATTATTTTCCCTTGATTCATTTAATGAAATGGATCTTGTTCATTTGGTAGGATTTTCTGGCTCTGAATCCATGCTGGTGGATGTCCTGAATGTTGTTCTCCAAAAAATGTGATGACTCTTTCTGTCAGTAGTTTTTGACTAACATTCCTACTGGTGAGTCCAGACTTAGAGGTTAATGGTTATTTAGGTTACTTCTGGTATCACCACTAAAGTGGAATTACATTTGTGCCCTTAAATCCTCAAGAATCAACTCACTGCCCAAGGATCTGTTAAATATTCCCATTAGACATTCATTCAGCACTCTGTTTTTTTATGGATGCTAGAAGATATTTACTTATTTTTTATTCTTTATTTTATATTTGTTAACCGGGAAAGTCCGACTTGGAACGAAGCCATTTTTTAGCGGAGGCCCAGGGAGAAAGGCTCCAGATATCCTCAGCCTGATGTATTTTAACTTACTTCAATTATCTTATTTGGTATTCTCTGATACTTTCCTGACTTATCTTGACTGCTTTGACTGCTTTGTTTCTTGTTTCTTTGTATTCTTCTCTGACTACAATACTGACCCTTTTCACTTCAGGTTTTATATGTTTTTGACCCCTGCCTTGAAAAACGTAGCCTTTTCCTTCTTTTAGACTTCCTTCCTTCCTTTATTTTCCTACAAAGTCCTTCTTCAGCTGTCTTCAAGTACTCTGCACTTAATTCCTTCCCAGTCCCTATAGTATCTACTCTTAATTCTCTCCCAGTCTATATACATCTTTTCTTTTTGATTTTGAGTCTCTAATGTCACTAGCCACCATCTTCCAATGCTATTGTCTGCACTCTGCCTCATTTCATCTCAAAAAGCATTTTGGTTTATAGTTTAGTCTGTCTTGTGCCAAAATGGAACCACAACTGGACTGTGCTCAGTGTCTGCCCTTCTTGCTGCAACATCCACTCAGTGTACTTCCTCGGCTCTGCACAGTGTAGTTTACCTTTCCTTGGGTTTACTTTTATCGGCTATGCAAATCTTTCCTGGTCCATAATCCCAACTATTTCAATCTCTGTCCTTCTGCCCTTGATGCTGGAATGTTTCAGTCCACTTCAGGGAGTCTGAAATCCTTCAGTAGCATTATCAGCTTCTTAATATTCTTATTTCAGACAGGACAGTTCCATCACGTATTGGACATAACTTAGCAGGAATGATTTATATGTTCATAGCAATATTCATGTTAATGAAACCTGTATTAGTTATCATTGTCAGTTTTTATAAATGGGGTTAGGGTGCGGCATTAGCTGTCACCACTTCTCTCATTTCAGTATCACTATCCTATCTTGTTCAACAATCATGTCTGACAGTTTCAGGTTTCTCCTACAGGTCATCCATCTGTTGGTTGGACATCCAAGTTTCCTCCTGCCGACTTCCTATCTCTCCCAAATCGTCTTCACATATATTTTACTTTCCCTCATGCATGCCTGAATCACTGTAATCTGTTCTCTTTGACCATCTCTGCAATTAGAGCTATTTTGCCTTCCGTTCTTATGCCATCATTTCTTTGTCTGTACCACAATGTGCATACCGAAAATAGAGGAAGCTTGTAGTAATAAAACTAATTTATTAAGCTGTATCATTATCTTCCACTATTGTCCGTTAAGAAAAAGCACCCTGAAACTCCAATGCACTGTATAAACATTTTCTGGAACATCAGACTGCTAAATTTACATTCATGATTATTGACATCATCTCAGGTAACAGGACCAATAAAACAGGATGGCATTCTATCCTCAATACCAAGGAGAAAAATGGATAATTAAACTAGGGGGATTATTCCCACCTGGTCTTAATGAGAATTTGTGACTCACCAATGGGAAGATGGTTGTTATTATATAAGCTGCTCACATTTTATGTCTGTATACACTGATGAAGGTTGTGTTTTCTCCACCGAAACCGGTCTGTACATAAATGTGTAGGTTTATTAACCTCTAACATTAAACTGCATCTTCAGATCTATGTCTGCTGGCTTTGTTCATTTTTGTCATACAATTTACTTTAGTGCCGTGCAGTTGCTCTGCGTGCAGGAACTCTGTTTTTGGTAAGGCTGCAGTATTACATGAACATGTGTGGCACCAACTACTGTCTCTCTTACTCTACCAGTGTTCATCTAAGTCACTTATGACCGCCTTTCTCTATAATTCTAATTAGTATTTTGCTAATATAAAACTGACATTATACATATTTCATTAGACAGTATAAGCATACTATAGCACACCTAAATCACTAAAATTAAACTTGAGTGATCCTTAACAAAATCTGTTACTCATGAAAGGCTTTACCTTACATGTTTAGTGCTAGTTAATTGCTCAGACTTAACATTCTCAGTCAGTTAAAGTCAAAATAAATGTTATTGTCGCTTAGACTCCACAAGGGTAACCTAAACAAAATTACATGCATCAAGCTCAAAGCTGAGATGACGATTACACACATACAAATTACATATAGCACATGCAACATACATTAACTTTAACTAAGACTTATTTTACCACATACTACTATAAATTACTATGTCTGCAGTTTTTAGCAGCTGAGTGATTGATTATTGCACATTTATTTATTGCATACTTATTTTCTGATATGTTAAAATAGCTAGCAGATAAATATTGCACTTGACTAACATTGTAAATAGATAACTATGAGCGAGCATCTCATAATTTCTATTGCACCATAATGGTTTGACCAATACAAGACCTTGTCAATGACTAACATTCCTGAGATTGCTTCCAGAGTTCAAGAGCCTAATCGCCTGTGGGAAGAAACTGTTTCTGAACTTGGTTGTTTTAATATGCATGCTGTGGTATTGTCTGTCAGATGACAAGATTGTAAACAGACCATAGGCAGGGTGCGTTGGATCAGTGGCTATTTTCGTGGCCCTGTTGTAGCAATGTGTTGTATATAGACCACGTAGCGATGGAAAGTTGGAGCCTGGTATTCTCTCAGCAACCTTCACTGCCCTCTGTAGGGATTTTTGATCTGCAACTAAACAACCCCCATACCACACCATGAAGTTGCTCATTAGGATGATTTCTGTGCCCCCCGTGGAAGGTGATAAGGATGGAGGATGGCAGATTAGCTTGCCTTAACCTCTGTAAAAATGCAGGCATTGGTGGGCTTTCTTGACTATGTGACTTGTGTTTAGTGACCAGGATAAGTCCTCCGCAATATGGACTCCTCGGAATTTTGTAATACTTACTATTTCCACCCTCTCTCCATTAAACATGAGTGGAGAGCGAGCTAGATGGGTTCTTCTGAAGTCTATTATGATCTCCTTGGTTTTAGGGACATTGAGATCAAGGTTGTACCTAGCACACCAGTCAATCAGTCAGTTTGCTTCTTCCCTGTATGCTCCTTTATCTTTATTACCGATGAGGCCCAAGAATGTGGTGTCATCTGCAAACTTGATGATGTGATTGGTATTAAATCTGGCTATACAGTCGTGGGCTAGATTGGAAGACAATAGTGGACTCAACACACATCCCTGGGTACTCCTTTGTTAATTGTGATGTTTTCTTGAAGAATGTTTGCCCACACATAATTTTTATGTTTTTTTGATCACAAAGTCCAGTGTCCAGTTGCACTTGTGGTTACTGATGCATAAATGGACAAGTTTCTCGATTAGCTGTTGTGGGATAACTGTGCTGAATGCTGAACTAAAGTCAATAAACAGCATCCTAACATAAGTGCCCTTATTCTCCAAGTGTGCCATTGTGAGATTTATTGATATGAGATGGCATCTGCTGTGGAATGATTGGCACATTATGCAAACTGTAGTGGGTCGAGTGCAGCTGGGTAGTTTTGCTGACAGATGTTTTTTCACCAGTCCTTCAAAACTTTTCATGATAGTGGATGTGAGAGCTACATGTTTGTAATCATGCAGGCTTGAGGGAGTTGCTTTCTTCGGCAGTTATGTTTTTGTGCTAGTTAATTACATGGACTTAACATCCTCAGTTATGTTTTTGTGCTAATTAATTACACAGACTTAACATCCTTAGTTATGTTTTTTTAACTCCCCCACAGTTGATCATCAGTTGCTCCTAAGGCCTCTCCTTGTCCACTTAGTCGACTAAACCCTACTTAACCACATCCATATTAACCATAACCCATGTTGAGGCCCAGTGAGGGGATCAAGGAAACCTGGAGCAGTGGCATACTGCTGCCAAGGAAGTGTTTTTTTCTTCTTTAAGGCCTAATTCCCACCCCCACACAATTTTACCATTCAAGGGGAAGCATGCAGAGAGATTGTAGCATATCAAATGCATACAAAAAAAAGTACAGACATAGTACCCTATCACAGTTTCAGCACCCAAAATTGCAAATGCCCTTAATTTTAAAAAATGAAAATTTTTAAGATTATTTTTACAGGAGGTGCAACTGTTTCCAGCTCGGTGCTGCACCCCAATTGTTTCCAGTTCATATTGGGGATTCACTCCCACACCTTGTACTTGTTAATATACTACCTCAAATATCTTCTAGCCCCAGGAAATGAACAAACTGGAGATCATCTTTTCAAAAGAAATTTTGGGATTTGAAGTTATGATAAGCATCCATCACATATTAACTAACTAAAATACTATTATACTGGTCTGAGAAATTGTAGCATTATTTTGTATAACACACTTTATTACTGCATTTTGAAATGCCACAGCATATGCATTAATCCAAGTGAAAGTATAATATTAGCTCTTATATGTGACTTGGGACTTAAACTCAGGACATCTAGCATACTGTGATGTTGTCACTGTCACTGGACCAACAAGAGCCTCTGGCCAGATAGTGCTGAGTTTTCCATTAAGAGCCTTATCCTATCAGCTAGGAAATCCCCAGCGTGGTGATTATGGACAAATTGCAAACATACACACGGATATAGAGAAAGACCTCTGCTTAGGCACTATTAGAATCATAGAACTGAAAAGAAAATATTAGTTCTTATTTTGGACTCGAACCAAAGACCTCCAGCATACCCTGCTTGTGTCACTACCGCTGAATCATAAACAGCCTCTGGACAGATAGGTGTTGAATTTTTCCCTTAAGAGCCTTATCCTTTCAGGCAGGAAATCCCCAGTATGCTAATTAAGGTCAAATTACAAACACACAAATTAGGACAAAGCACTCTGCTTAGGCACTGTTAGAATCTCAGAAGTGAAAGGACAATATTAGATCTCATTTAGGACTCAAATCCAAGGCTGCCAAGACACTATGAAGGTGACACTGTTGCTGGGTAACCACTTTTTTTCATTTTGTACTTTTATATGGTCATGTTACATTGCCTAAAATATTGGCCTGGATTGAGAAATGCATAAGACACAGTGCAAGCCTGTTTTGTGCAGGACTGCTCAGCGCATTATGTCAGAGAGAATCAGACCGCTGTAGAGCTACAGAGGTAAGATGGCTCCAGTCTGTACTGCTGCACCAGTCTTGTTGGCAAAGGTTAGTCCAGGGGCATGGCTAATGTTAGTTAGCCAGTTACCCTTCTCTAGAACTTTTTGCTGTGATTGGAACAGCATGGCAGAGTGAGTCAAAGAATAGCTATACTGAACTATTTGGGGAGAAAGATGAAAAGGTATACAAAAAGTCTTGTAGTGAGTTCAAATTTGTTAGACCCATAGGAGGTAAATACTGCAAAGCAGTGTGTATGCGTGTGTGTGTGTGTGTGTGTGTGTGTGTGTGTGTGTGTGTGTGTGCGTGAGATTATGTACTGTCTTGATGTCTGCGCGCGTGTGTAAGTGTGTGTGTGTGTGTGTGTGTGTGTGTGTGTGTGTGTGTGTGTGTGTGTGTGTGTGTGTGTGTGTGTGTGTGTGTATGTGTGTATGTGCGTGTGTGTGTGTGTGTGTGTGTGTGTGTGTGTGTGTGTTTATGTATGTTTGTATGTGCCTGTGCAATGTTAGTAGAGGAAATATTACTGCAGTTACCTATAGCTGTACAGTGCTTGGTTCATAAATATTATAATGTGCCATTAATGATATGGTGCCTAATGTGGCTTTATCATATCCCCAAATCGTATTATATTGCTCTTGCACTATCGGGCACTGTATCATTGCCCACATAATGCAGGCAGCAATATTCTTTATAAATCCTAGTTTTAGTGGTTATGCCTGTTTTGAAACTGTGGCATTTATTTTTTAGACATATGAAGCCATTGCTAATAAAATCTAATCAGAATGAATGCCATCTACCTTAATGATGACAATCTAAAATGGAGGCTCGCTGAATCATAGACTACCAGTGTTAAAACTTTTACATAAAGACTCAGTGGTGAAGGCTATCCAAGAAAATTGAACCTCACAGTTATTATATAATTTTTTAAAAATCTTTTTGAAAATCCTTTCAAGAGGGCGCATGCAGTTTTTTAAAATAACAATATCTGTATTCAAGTGGGCACTTTTAAGTGCCAGACAGCTGTGGTGGCCATACAATCTTCACATGGCACTACTGATGCACAACACACCTGCTTAAGTAACCTATTTATTTTTCAGTTCCCTTAATGAATACTGCACTCATCAGATCTTTAAGGAAAGGAAGGAAAGACATGAAGTATCTAATGTTCATAGTGAGAAGGAAAACTGAGATAGAGAGCCACTTTAATTAGGTCAATTAGGTAAAACATTTAATAAAGACTGGTGTTGTAGTACGATATTAAATGATTGTTTTGTCTTCAATGACATGTCTTTCATTAGCTTATACCTATTCAATAAGCTAGGGGATTCTGCAGATAACAAGAACACTGATGGTTGGATTCTTAAACACCCTAGGAGGAAGACAGGCATAGTTATGTGCCAACCTGTCCACTCCCCTGATGGGTTCTGGAATATAACACCTGTCCATTATGTACTCAAACCCAGGCATATCAAGGATACAAGTTGAAGCACATGATGTATGGCTGAGACAGGCAACAAAACTGGCAATAATTTTGCAGAAACAACAATGGTGAACTGCATGCATTTCATACAATTGTTGGAAAACATACATTTCTATTTTTTTCTTCTTTCCTAAGCTCTGCCCAGCCCAACTCCGGCCTTGTATATGATCCCGACTTCCCTTGTGCCCTTCCCCTTGGGTGCCACTATACTGCCTTTGTGGCAATCCTGAGCATATCCTTTGACCAGGGAAATCCTTGACTACTTAGAAAATCAGCTCTGCAGCATTATGATGAGAACTGGGGAGCAAACATCCAATGAAGAGTAGTGGACAGGCATGTAGTTTTGGCAGCCAGAAACCCTATCCTCTTAGGAGGAGTGATTTGCAATGATAACAGTGATGCCATGTCACTCTTCTTGACACAATTGCTGGCCTGCAAGATCCCTAGTTTTCACCAGAGGTTATACAGTCACTGAACCTTCCACCACCCTCTCTCTCTCTTCACAAGATAGGAAAACACACTGTGAGCTGGTTCGTCCTGTCTTCCTGGCCACCCCTACCAAATTCCTAAGCCTTTTACTAAACTAAAGTCACTGGTAGTGCAGAAAGATGTTTTACCTCTATGTCATCAGGCTGACTTATACAATGTTCTACTTTATGGAACATTTACATGCATGATAAACTTAAGTTTGACTCAGACCTCTGGATCCTACATTGATAATATGTGCACCCGGACCATATCTAAAATGGTTGTGACATGCTCTGTTTATATCCTTTTAATGCAAACAGTATATGAAATAAAGTAAACAGCTATATGTGGTTAACATTACTGATTATGTTTACAGTTAAGTCATCATCTTAAAGCTTACGAACTGCTGCCAAAGCTGAATGAATCCCGTATTTAAAACCACCTTTAATGAATAAGACTTAAAACTTAAAATTCTTATGTCAAGACTAACTGACTAGTAGGTAGGATAAGCACTTTTGGTTTCCACCTTTTTCAAATCCTGTTTGCAAGTCAGTCTATGTTAAATTAAATAGTATTTCCTTCCTCTACAACTCACGAATGGACAGCCAATCTGAGTCAACCAAATAAACACACCTTCAGTAATTCATTCACTCACTTTCTTCGAGCCTGTCCTTTGAGTATGGGCTTAATAGGAACAATTTAATTCAATCCTGGCTCAAGGTTAGATTGTAGGTCCATGATCCACTTACATTCTTCAATTTCCATGCGATTTACAACTTCGCCTCCCCTAGGTGTGGCAAAAAGTCTTGCCAACACCATAAATTTAAAGGAATGGTTCGTATTTGTTTTAATATGTCCAAATAGAGCATTCATCATCACCTTATTATTTATGTCCAGGTTGTGTCTTAACACACTTTCCTTGAACATCCTATTTGTTTTGCCTATGTAAAAGGCTGTACAGCACGAGCATTGTGCAACATATATCACATTTTTACTTCTACAATTGGCGTATCCTTTAAAGACATAGTACTTGTTCATTATGGAGTGTATGAATGTATCACTAACGAATAAAGGCACGGGCTTTGCAGAAGCCACATTTGTATGTGCCTTTCTTGCAGTTCATATGACCATTACTTCTCATCGCTGGTTGATGGTAGAGCATTCTCTTCAAGTTTTTGCTGTTCTTGTAACAAAAGCTAGGATTTTCTCCAACAATTCTTTTTAATTTTTCATCGGATGTAAGAATTGACCAATTTTTTCTAATTATTCGACATACATCATGATTATCACTACTACATGTTAGACCAAACCTTAATTTATTTTCCTTCTCCTTATTTTTGGTCAGTGCTGCATCCTGGGCTGAATAGGATGGTCTCCCTTTTCCAGTCCTTAAGTTAGATAACTTAGTCACATCCCTAATTATATTCTTCTCTGCATATCCCCTTACAGTGAAATTCTTCATTAAATTTTCTTGCTCCTTTAAAAAGTCTATTTCGTTCATACATAGTTTCGATATGTTGATTCTCTAATATATTATTAAAAATATGTCCAGGGTGCATGCTGGATCTATGAAGCATGTGATTTCGCCAGGTCGATTTTCTATGGATAGAGGTACTAATACCAGTTTGTTCATTCAAGGTTAATTGAATATCTAAAAAGTTTATCATTTTATTTGACATATTCATTTCAAATCTTAAAAACAATGTCGTGCTTGTCAAGTACATCTTAAAGCTAGCCGATGAGGTTTCACTCCCATCCCACAACAGAAACACATCATCCAGAAAACGTTTATATAGAATCATGTTCTTTTTCCAAATGATTTTAGGATCTGTGTTCCAATCTTCCTCCCACTGCACCAATACTAAGTTCGCATAACTGTTGGCACATGGTGTACCCATGGCCACTCCAGATGTCTGCCAATAGTAGGTGTCTCCAAATAGGAATACATTGTTGTTCAACACTACATCTAGTAGACTATAGGTTCATAGGTTCATAGGTTCATACTAGGCTATCTGCCCTGGGGCAATTATAAGCCTAGCCCGATTCTGTATGGCTTACGCCACCCCTTGATTTGAGTATACTGTGCCCTTTTTAAGGTTTAGTTTACTGTGCCTCTGTCCAATAGTGACACGGGAGTAATCCCTGGGACAAACCTACGATCCCCCATCCACCTATCGAGATTCTTCTTGAAGGGATTCAGTGAGGTGCTCTGCCTCACATGAACTGGAATTCTATTCCAGAGCAAAGGGAGCCTCTGGGTTATGAACCTGTCCCTCCAGCAAGTTCTATTTATTTCTGTGCTGAGGTTCAAGTCCCTCGAGCGTGTGGCTCTAAGGGATTTAGATTTACTGAGGTAGAGCATGTCCATTAATTCTGGATTTGACATAGCTTTGTATGTCAGGCATAGATCGCCTCGAAGTAGGCGGTATGCAACTGAGTAGAGCTGGAGTTTTTTTAACCGAGCAGCATATGGCATCTGTTTGAGACCCTTGATCCTCTTGGTGAGATACTTTTGGGGTCTTTCTAATTGCTGCAGGTGTCGAGTAAGGTACATCCCAAAAGGGGCATTGTATTCTATGATGGGCCTGATGAGGGATGAATAAAGGGGCACGATTACCTCTCTTGATCTAGATGTGAAACCATTCGTGATGAGGTGGGCTATGTAGAAGGTCTTTCTAACCACTTTGGCAATGTGGTTTTCAAAGGAGAGATTGCTATCAACTTGGGTCCCCAGGTCCCTAATAACTTTCTCTGTACTTAATGGGTTCCGCCTATGTGGTAATTTGTGGGCACATTGTTTTTGCCAAAGGGTATGACTATACATTTTTTGGCATTTAGCTTTAAACCATGGCGCTGGCACCAGTTATCTGTCTCTGTGAGACCTTTTTGAAGGATGTTTGTGTCAGCTGGAGAGTTGATTATGGCGCCCAGTTTGCAGTCCTCTTGTCTGATGATTGGTCCTCCCACGTTTGCCTGTACCTTGGAAAAGTACATACCGAACAAGAGTGGTCCCAGGACAGAACCCTGTGGGATGCCACTTGTGACCGGTTTCGAGTCGGACATGGCTCCAGCAACTCTCGCTCTGTGGGTTCTGTCTTTGAGCCAGTTTGTGACCCATCTTCTGACATAGGGGTTTATATTTAAGCTGGATAGCTTATCTATGATGCCCGAGTGGGGTATTGTGTCAAATGCCTTTGCAAGGTCCAGATAGGCTGTGTGGACTACCTTTCCTTCATCTATGGCTTTGGTGACTGTTTCGAAGAAGTCAACCTGGCTCAAAAGGCAGGATCTGCCCTTGACAAAGCCGAACTGGGTAGGATCTAGTGTCTGTAGGTCCCCAATGTTTTTGTTTATGAGCTCCATGATGATCCTCTCCATAGCCTTGCAGACTAAGCTAGTCAGGCTTATGGGGGCGATAGTTTCAAGGGTCCGTAGAGGCTCCACCTTTGTGGAGTGGGACCACTGTTGCTGTACGCCATTCTGTGGGCACATATCCTGTAGTGAGGCTGAGATTGTATAGCTGTTTTATTTGAGGGATTAGTTCCTCTTGGAGTTCATATAGGACGCAACCTGGGACGCCATCTGGTCCCATGGAAGCAGTGTTTTTTGCTTTGGAGAGGGCAGCCTTCACCTGAGCATCAGAGATGTTTGGGAGGCAGCCCTCTGCCGGCATAGATACTTGCTCTTTTGGGGGGGAGGGGGGGGAAGTTTGCACTGAACCTGCCTGCCAGGATATTGGCGATGTCTGTGGGTTCAGTGTATTTTTTGTCGTTTAGAATCAACTCAGAACAAGTCTGGGAGTTGCATCCCAGGTTTCTAACATAACTGAAAAAAGCCTTATGATTGTCTTTGGTGTCCTGTGCAATTTTTCTCTCAAAGCTGGCCTTGGAGGATTTTATGAGGGATCGTAATTTTTTGCTAGTACTGATCAGAGATGCTTTCCCTATTAGGGATTTTGCTCTATCATGTAGTAGCTTCCTCCTTCTGTTGTACAGTTTATTTATGGCAGGGGTCCACCAGACTGGACACCTGCCTTTGGATGATTGGGTCTTGGTTTTGTTTGGGATAGCATGATCCATGCATTCCTGGAGATGTCCGTAGAAAGCATTTATATAGGATTCTGCAGTTTGGGCCGTAGTTTCCACTGGCCCTGGGGCCTTGAAGGATTCCACTTCGGTTTTGAGAAGTGAGAAGTTCACTTTTGAGAAGTTTTTCACTATGGTTTTCTGGCTGCGGGTGGGGTCGGGATGTGGACATCCAGTGAAATTAATTTATGGTCTGATCTTACCAATGAGGGATATACTTCTGGTGTGGAGCACAGAGTCCCCATGTTGGTAATGATCAGGTCTAGTATGTTGTCCCCTCTTGTGGGAGTGGTGACTAGTTGTTCCATAGCATTTGAGTTTATAATTTCCAGGAACCTTTGGGCTAAGGTGCTGGGGCTTGAGTAGTGCTCCCAGTCAATGTTTGGGTAGTTGAAGTCGCCCAATATAATGGTGTTCGGAGAGATCTTCATGTTCTCCAATGTTTTCAGGAAAGCCAAGTGTGATTCCTGACTTTGAGAGGGTGGTCTGTAGGATGCTATGAACTGAAAAGCAGTCTTGCCCACTGTTAGTTGCACATGGATGGTCTCCAATACTTCATGCAATGCCACTAACCTGGAGGTGTGGATATCCTTGATAAATATGGAGAGACCTTCATGTTTCCAGTGTTCTTAGGAAGGCTGAGTGGGGTTTCTGGGTTTGGGAGGGTGGTCTGTAACAGGCTATAAACTGGAAGGCAGTTTTACCCACTGTTATTTGCACATGGATAGTCTCTGATGCTTCGTGCTGTGCCACCAACCTCGAGGTGTGAGTATCTTTGACAAATATTGATACTCCCCCTCCTTTTGTGGTTCGGTCCTGGTTTTGGGGCCAAAAAGCATGATATGAGGTATAGCCTGGTAGTGCTGGGGTGCTCTCTGGAGCCTTGAACCAGGTTTCTGTCACTGCACAGATATCGATGTTCTCCATACTGAGGAGAGCTTTGAGTGCATGCATCTTGAGGTTAAGACTTCTGGTGTTTAGCAGCATTACCCTTAGTTTCTTGTTCCTTGTGCTGTCTATGGGAGTGGGTTTGACTTTAGAGCCTTGCCTAAAAAAGGCACTATGGGGGTGGCAAGAGCCTTTGCCAATATCCGAAAGCCCAGTGGTGACAGGTGCAAGCCATCCCTAGGAAAGCAATGTGGCTTGTCGAGCATGTCATCCCAGGCTGACAGACACTGGATCCCCTTTGAATGACACCAAAATTTTAGCCAATTGTTAAAATCTATCATTTTGTCTTTGTACTGTGGCATCATTCTAGGTGAGGGTAAGATGCTGCTCAAGGTCAGGGTCATACCAGCCTGGGCTACATGATCAGAGAGCTCCTCTATGTCTCTTTTCATGTAATCCAGGGAGGTACGTCACAGGTCATTCACACCAGCATGACTGAGTCATATTTGTATTTGCTTTGGAGTGACCTGAGTGCTTGCGTTATGTGGCGGATCCTAGCTCCCGACAGGCAGCTCACCGTGACCTTCTCTTTATTCAGCCTGGTGAGCGGGATGTCAATGTGTCTGACAATAGAGTCACCTATTACAAGAGTATCAGGTGTGTTATTCAGCCTTAAGGGCTGTGGCTGCTTGGCACACTGACTTTGTGGGTTATGTGTTGTACGTGTTTTGTTTTGAGGTAGTGTTTGCTTGGATGTCTGCTTTGGAAGTCTCTGTTGCTTAGGTAGATTCTTATTTAGAGCCTCCGAGTATGTTTTTGTGTATTTATGTGTTTGGTTCACTGATGTGGTGGGACTATGTGATACTGGAATTGTGTTGTTTGAGGTTACCTTCTCCTCCTGACTGGTTACACCAGTTTTGAGATGAGAGAGCTCAGCCTCCAGTTTGGCTAAATAGTTGCATCTCTCACATATATTTGAACCTGTTTGGAGGAAGAGATCTATGAACATACTAAATTGATGTTATCTACTACCTTATGTCTGTTGCCAAATTGTCGAATGGCTTCAATGCCATAGCCATTCGGTATTTTACTAAAAAAACTATTGACATCCAATGTTGCTATCATAATTCCTTTGTAGTTGACTACTGTTGACATTTGATTGCATAATTCTCTCAGAAATTCAGCTGAGTCTTTGACAACAGCTTCAGCATTAGGTAGGAGCTTCTATACTATTTAATTTAACACAGGCTGACTTGCAAACAGGATCTGAAAAAGGTGGAAACCGAAAGCACTTATCCTACCTACTAGTCAGTTAGTCTTGACATAAGAATTTTAAGTTTTAAGTCTTATTTATTAAAGGTGGTTTTAAATACGGGATTCATTCAGCGTTGGCAGCAGTTTGTGTTCTTTTTTTCTGTTTGCACTTTTTTGGTTTACAAACTGTTTTTACTGGCAAAACCTTTTAGTTGTGTATCATCTTAAAGCTTAGTAGATTGCATCATGAAACTGATGTTATCAAAAGCGATGCTGTCTACGTTCTGCAGAGATGGAGTTGGCCTAATGTAAGAAACCTGATTGTTGAATTATATGACTACCAGGACTACTCCGTATAATTTCCTCTTTATAACCTAATGCTTTTTAAGAAGTGCCATGGCCTACATCACATGGATGTGCAAAGTATAACATGCACTCATTTGCATCATTACAGGAATACGAATTATACTGCAATGTGTACTAAATTCTATATTTGCTACAGAGACAGTAGAAAAGAGGTAACCTACAAAGTGGGAGGACAACAGTGACCATTTTTTTACTTATCGCATTTTGTTGACCTGGTAGGTTAACCTGGCTTATACTACTTGTTAGTGCAGACCTGTGAATAAAAGCTCCGAATAGTGCAGCATTTTAACAATAGTGACAATAGCAAAAGTAGAAGAGAGAGTACAGCTACTAAGCCCAATAATACCTAATTACATCAGTTTTACTGAATTATGAAGGGTCAAGGCTACAGTCATGGATCATATCTAAACAATCATTGATTTGCTTCAGGTATTTCCAGCTAGCTAGGCGTCATTTTCATAAAGTTTAGATTTCTATATGGTGAATGGAATTACTACTGCTATTGCACTTGATATGGGTTTGAGGTAGCAGGAGAAATATTGGTCACTACAGAGCTGCATGGTTGTTGGTCATTAGTGGTGTGTCTCTTTAACAAGTTCTGGGAATCACTGGTTGTTTGATGGGGAATTTAGGGGACTTCAGAGTGGCAGGATTCCAATCAGCTGAAGGCTATTTTATCAATGTGGAGACATGCAATTGAGAGTTTGGGGGCAACACAACAAAGACAGGCACCATTTTATTCTGGAACTGATTGGGGCAGCTCCTTAGGATGGTTGATCTTTCTGTGCTATCTCATGGGATATGCAAAACCAGGCATTTTGATCCCTGCCTGTATCACTGATCTTCTGCTTTTTCCTTTCTTAACTGGAATTTCATTGCCTTATAGGAGGAAGCAGCTAAGGAGGACAGTGTTCATAGGTTCCTAGGTGTGTACTAGGCTAATGGCCCTGGAGCCTTTACAAGCCTAGCCCATAGGATTACCCTGGCATCGTGCCACCCGACCTTAGTTCCTAGTGCCTCTATCAAGTACAGACCCTGGAGTGATCCCCGGGGTGAATTTTCTATTTTCCATCCACTCATCAAGATTTCCTTTGAAGAGGGCTAGTGAGGTGCTCTGCTTGACATGTATGGGAAGTCTATTCCATAGCATGGGCAGTCTCTGGGTTATGGACCTGTCCCTCCAACATGTTCTGTTGATTGTGGTAATAAGGTTGAGGCCTCTGGACCGTGTGGTGCGGAGGGATTGGGATTTCTTTAGATGTAGCATTTCTAACAGAACTGGGTCAGGCATGGCTTTGTAAGTCAAGCAGAGATCGCCTATAAGTAGGGGACTTCAGAGTGGCAGGATGCCTGTAGATGAACTGTTAATAAATGAGGATAGAGTATGCAATCATTCCTTTGGTATATCATGCACATATTACCATAACTGTGACCACAAGACAGTCAGCTCCATCCAGTCTGCCACTGAATGCCACTGACCTGGTCAAATCCTCCAGTGATGAGGCCACTTACTCAGACTCTTGTCAGCTAAGTTATAGTCAGTGCTCTGTCCCTTTGTGTTACAGAGCTGACAAAAAGAGACAGTTAATTTTGCACTTCTTTTTTTACCCCTCCCTGCCCCCCACAGCTGACTATACTATCAGCTGCTCTCACATTGACTCTTCATCCAACAGATCTAGTGGACTCACCCCAGCCTCCATTGAGCTACCTCTGACCCATGTCTGAGGCCTGGTGAGGAAATCAAGGAACCTGTGGTAATGTTACATTACTTTTGGAGAGTGTCTTCTGCTGATTCTCTCACCCATGCTGCATGTGTCCAGAGACACCTCAAGGGTGAGATGTGCAATGGGCATCAACACTGAATGCAAGGGACTGACATCAGCAGAATGACCCTCCTACATTCTGGCAGTAATGAGTGATTCATTTTTATGGTCTCCACCAGAGAAATAAGGCTGCATACCTGTGCCCTAAGTACATGTACTGCATACTTCTCCCCAGGATGGGCATATCTGTCCACCCTCCTTCTGCAGTCAAGCACCTGAGCTGCTATTCAAACTCAGCTTGCCTGCTATAGTCAGGGTTTTATCCTTTAGCACCAGGCTAGAAACATTTTTTTAATTCTTTAAATGAGGATATGAATGTTGGTATGCAGGAACTGTTTCAGATTTCTGTCATCCATTTTGTTATGTGCGTGTGAGTTACCTTAAGCAAAAAGGACTCTAATAACCTGAATTGTATACTGCGGAAATGGTCCAGGATATGATTTCTGGGAAGTGACTTGATGGAAGTACACATTGAGTATTATCTATGTTATGGACTCAACAGCAGAAATCATACAGAACTGCTGCATAATATACAAAAGTGTGACAATTGTAGCTACAATCTGCTTGTGAAATAGAAGCAAGAATATCTTAATGAGATGACTACTCCAGACATACCAGAATACTTAGTAATCTGCTTTTTAATATACAAATTTGTCTTGTACAGACCCGGCTCCATGAGTGAATATATATTTTCTTTTGCAAGAAGGGCTTATATAATCGGTTTAAATTAAAGCACTTTTCTTACAACTATGGCTGGTGGTTAAGAGAAGTCAGACTGCGATATTTGACTTGCTCAGTAGTACTGTTCATTTCAGCTGCCTCTCTTTTTGTTTGCTAATAGCAATTCATAAACTTTACATGCTATAATAACAAAATCTTACTTCACACCTCCATGCTTTCTAAGCTGGAATCTTAGTGTATCTCCTTGTATGTATTGTGCTATTGTGGCAAGATCATTTTGTTAAAAATATAATTCAGGAGATATAGTAATTAAGTATGCTTGAAGATTTGCTCATAATCCAGTGATATATATATATTTTTTATATAATGAGCACCATGCTTTTTAAGGCACATCTTGTAATAAATAGTAGGCACTGACCCCGTAGTCCAGAATGAAAAACAAACAATTGCTGCTTAGTGATATCTTTGTTTATATGTATTTTATAATTATTTGCAGGTCACTGAAAGTGTTGTAGGCCACCAAATTTGTGGCATTTACTTGAGTAAAAAGCACAGTTTCTATTGTTGCTACAATCCTTGGGAGGAATATTTCATATAAAGGTGGAAGTGTTAAACATTTTAAGTATGCTGAAGTTTGTATCTTCAAATAAAGGTTGTACAGGGGTCTGGACTGAATAGCCCATTTTTATATTATTTTTCTCTCTACTGCCTGACAACCATGAATTCTTCTATGACCCAATCACCATATTTCCTCTCTGTATACTGAGAGACAGACACAAAAGGTTGTCACCCAGGCAGCCATCTTTTTTTTTCCTTTTTCTTCCTTATATGTCCTAATCTCCAATCCCTTTGCAGTAGCTCATGGGTTTGGTCTACTGTGCATGCCCAACTGCGGTTACATAGAATACACTTGATTGCTTTAGTGAGATATTTTATGATAAAGTTGTCCTTAGTCCTACTGCTTTGAGGCTGGTAAAGTTTGACGGCTTTGTATTCTCTTTTCTTTTAATAATTTGTTTATTTTGTAAGTCCATCATTTACTTTTATTGCAGAATTTCACACAATATGTAAGTTTCAAATGGACAAATTTGCAGGGCAGTTGTTTTAATGTGTTTTAGAATGCTGTGAACAATTCACAACCAGGGAGTGAAATGTAACATAATTAGAGTTCAAGTTGATTTTTACAAGGTGACTTTTCAGAGCACCATATCTACTATTTGGATGTTCCTTAAAGAAGGTATCATTGTTTTATTAGGTTAGGTTTGAAATATATAAGCAACATCACAACACTGTGGTCAGAGTGGAAAAGGGGAGGAGCAGCATTTAGCTTAGTACAGATGGCAGAGGTATGTGTCAGAAGATGTCAAATATGTTTTCCCCTACCCTTTTACAATTTGTTCAAAATAGTTAAATACTGTGAAGTATAGTATTTTTTGTGATTTTTGGTTGAAGCATAGTTTTCCCATTCAGTTCAGGTCATTGAATAGAAAAGTATTTCCATCACAATGACAATTATAAGGTTACCATGGAAGTGATCACTTTCTTGAGGTAACATGGAGGAAGTACAACATGTTACAACACTCATGTTTGTGATGTTTACTATAGCCTGGGGTATTTCACACCTACAATTTGTTTCTATTACCTTACTCTTGAAGGACTGACATAAAAATGGAAACACTACCTCCTTGTTTGCTGATCCACACATAGGGAAAGAGTCATAACCAGAGGATTTTTGGAATACTGGACAGTTCTTTGAACCATGTATCTGTGACCATATATAAACCAATACACTCAGAATGTATTTGTTATTTATTTAACATTTGTTTACTGGGACAGTCCAACTTGGAACAAGCCAATATTCAACAGAAGCCCGGGGAGAAATGCTCTAGCTGCATGTCTTTGTAACATGGGAGGAAACTGGAGCATGCAGAGGAAACCCACACGAAAGTAGGGAGGACAAGGAACCCCAGCTGAGAATCAAATTGGAGAACCTCTTGCTGTGAGGCAACAACGTTAACTGCTGCACCATTGCACCATCCATTAAGTTAATGTTTTAAGCAGCTTTTTTTAGGATGTAGGCACTGACAAGTCCTGCCTTTGCTTCAGTGTCATCCGTCAGTTTTAACTTAGATTGCCTTTTAGCTTGACCATCCTTAAAAAGGTAATGGTGGAAGAGCAGAATCTATTTGGTACCTTAAGCTGTTCTGATGGGTAGGTGCAGATCATTCCTTGCAAACCAGGCTTGGGTCTCACACATTTTTTCCAGAGTAGACAGACAATTAATCCCCATAGATCAAAGACATGATTTAAGCCAATAGCTAAAGCTAATAACATGTTCTGCATATTTACATACCATCTTTGGTGAAAGAGAGCTCTAACTATCTGCAAAGGATATATCAGCCTGGATAATGTTATTCACAAGGTCATGCATATCCCTCTGCATCTTTGAGAGGGAGGGTAGTCTCTAGTGTCACTGATTCCAACCTGTACCTTTCAAAGTAAAAATCATTGAAGGAAGCCTGGATATTCCTAATGGTCTTCGTGACATCCCTCTTCGTGACATCCCTCTTCATGACATCCCTAATTTAATTGGCAGGGAGGTAGGGCGCTGGGACTGCCTCTCCTTATTGAACTTTGTGAGTGCATTTAATAATACAGTCAGAAGCTGTAAGGGCTTTTACACTTAGCTCTGTACCATAGGTTCATAGGTTCATACTAGGCTATCTGCCCTAGGGCATTTATAAGCCTAGCCAGAGTGTGTTTGGCTTTCGCCACCCATTTTAAATTAATTTTTCTATGCCCTTTTTCGAGGTTAGTATACTGTGCCTCTGTCTAACAGTGACACAGAAGTGATACCCGGGGTAAATCTATGATCTCCCATCCACTCATCAAGATTCCTCTTGAAGAGAGTCAATGAGGGACTCTGCCTAACCTGGACTGGGATTTTATTCCAGAGTGAAGGGAGCCTCTGGGTTATGAATCTGTCCCTCCAGCATGTCCTATTTATTTCAGTGCTGAGGTTCAAGTCTCTCGGTAGCGTAGCTCGATGGGATTTGGATTTTCTGAGGTGCAGCATGTCCATTAATTCCGGGTTGGACATGACTTTATACGTCAGGCACAGATCGCCTCTGAGCAGGCGGTATGCTACTGAGTAGAGCTGGAGTTTCTTTAACCGGGCAGCATATGGCATCTGTTTGAGCCCTTTAATCCTCTTGGTGAGGTACTTTTGGGGTCTTTCCAGTTGGTGCAGGTGTCTGGTAAGGTACATCCCAAAAGAGGCATTGTACTCAATTATGGGCCTGATGAGGGATGAGTAAAGAGGCACAATGACCTCCCCTGATCTAGATGTGAATCTCTTCATGATTAGGTGGGCTATATAAAATGTTTTTCTAACCACTGTGGCCACGTGGTTGTCAAATGAGAGATTGCTATCAACTTGGGTCCCCAGGTCCCTAATTACTTCTTCTGCACTTAATGGATTACCACCTATGTGGTAATTTGTGGGCACTTTGTTTTTGCCAAAGGGGATGGCTATACACTTTTTGGCATTTAGCTTGAGGCCATGGCTCTGGCACCAGTTGTCTGTTTCTATGAGGCCCTTTTGGAGGATGCTTGTGTCGGCTGGAGAGTCGGTTATGGCGCCCAGTTTGTAGTCATCTGCGAACTTGGTCAGCCACAGTCCTTCCGTGTTGGCCTGTACCTCCGAGAAATATATACCGAACAAGAGAGGTCCCAGGACTGAACCTTGTGGGACGCCACTTGTAACTGGTTTGGAGTCTGACATGGCTACAGCAATTCTAACCATGTGGGTTCTGTCCTTGAGCCAGTTTGCAACCCATCTAGTGACATAGGGGTTTATATTTAAGCTGGTGAGCTTATCTATAATGCCCTAGTGGGGTATTGTATCGAAGGCTTTTGCGAGGTCCAGGTAGGCTGTGTGGACTACCTTCCCCTCGTCAATGGCCTTAGTGACTGTTTCAAAGAAATTAACCAGGTTTAAGAGGCAGGATCTGCCCTTAACAAAGCCGAACTGGGTAGGATCCAGTGTCTGTAGGTCCCCAATATCTTTATTTATGAGGTCCATGATGATCCTTTCCATAGCTTTGCAGACCAAGCTAGTCAGGCTTATGGGGCGATAGTTTCCAGGATCCGTTGAGACACCACCTTTGGGGAGAGGGACCACTGTTGCTGTACGCCACTCTTTGGGTACATATCCTGTAGTAAGGCTGAGATTGAACAGTAGTTTTATGTTTGGGTTTAGCTCTTCTTGGAGTTCATGTAGGACGCAGCCTGGGACACCGTCTGGTCCCATTGATGCTGTGTTTTTTGCTTTGGAGAGGGCGGCTCTTACCTGGCATCTGAGATGTCAAGGGGGCAGCACTCTGCTGGATAGATATTTGCCCTTTTGGTGGGGGGGGGGAGAAGTTTGCGCTGAACCTGTCAGCTAGGATGTTGGCAATGTTTGTGGGTTCGGTGTATTTTTTGTCATTTTGGACTAATTCTGAGCATATCTGGGAATTCCCACCCAGGTTCTTAACATAACTAAAGAAAGCCTTGTGATTATCCTTAGTATCCTGTGCAATTTTTCTCTCGAAGCTGGCCTTAGACGATTTTATGAGTGCCCGTAGTTTTTTGCTAATACTGATCAGAGATGCCTTCCCTTTTTGGGATTTTGCTCTATCATGTAGTAGCTTCCTCCTTCTATTGTATAGTTTGTTTATGGCTGGGGTCCACCAGACAGGACGTCTGCCTTTGAAGGATTGGGTCTTGGTTTTATTTGGGATTGCATGATCCATGCATTCCTGAAGGTGTTCATAGAATGCGTTTATAAAGGATTCTGTGGTCTGGGCCGTATTTTCCGCAGGCCCTAGGGCTTTGAAGGATTCCACCTCAGTTTGAGGAGTGTGAAATTTGCTTTAGAGAAGTTTTTCACTGTGGTTTTCTGGGCAGGGGGTGGGGTCGGGATGTGAATAGCCAGTGAGATTAGTTTATGGTCTGATCTTACCAGTGAGGGATACACTTCTGGTCTGGAGCATAGAGTCCCCATGTTGGTGATGATCAGGTCCAGTATGTTTTCCCCTCTTGTGGGAGTGGTAACAAGTTGTTCCATAGCATTTGAGTTTATAAATTCTAGGAACCTTTGGGCTAGGGTGTTGGAGCTAGAGTAATGCTCCCAGTCTATGTTTGGGTAGTTGTAGTCGCCCTATATAATGGTGTTTGGAGAGACCTTCATATTTTCCAGTGTTCTTAGGAAGGCCGAGTGGGGTTTCTGGGTTTGGGAGGGTGGTCTGTAACAGGCTATAAACTGGAAGGCAGTTTTACCCACTGTTAGTTGCACATGGATAGTCTCTGATGCTTCGTGCTGTGCCACCAACCTGGAGGTGTGAGTATCTTTGACGAATATTGATACTCCCCCTCCTTTTGTGGTTCGGTCCAAGTTTTGGGGCCAAAAAGCATGGTATGAGGTATAACCTGGTAGTGCTGGGGTGCTCTCAGGAGCCTTGAACCAGGTTTCTGTTACTGCACAGATATCGATCTTCTCCATGCTAAGGAGAGTTTTGAGTGCGTGCATCTTGAGGTTTAGACTTCTGGCGTTGAGTAGCATTACTCTTAGTTTCTTATCCCTTGTGATACCTATGGAGGTGGATTTGTCTTTTGAGCCTTGCCTAAAAAAGGCACTATGGGGGTAGCAAGAGCCTTTGCCAATATCCGAAAGCCCAGTGGTGACAAGTGCAAGCCGTCCCTAGCGAAGCATCGTGGCTTGTCGAGCATGTCATCCCAGGCTGACAGGCATTGGATCCCCTTTGAATGACACAAATACTTAAGCCAATTGTTGAAATTGATCATCTTGTCTTCATATTGTGGCATCATTTTTGGTGAGGGTAAGATGCTACTCAAGGTCAGGGTCATACCGGCCTGGGCTACATGCTCAGAGAGCTCCTCTATGTCTCTTTTCATGTAGTCCAGGGAGGTACGTCTCAGGTCATTCACACCAGCATGGACAATGACTGAGTCATATTTGTACTTGCTTTGGAGTGACCTGAGTGCTTGTGTTATGTGGCGGATCCTAGCACCCAACAGGCAGCTCACTGTGACCTTCTCCTTGTTCAGCCTGGTGAGCGGGACGTCAGTGTGCCTGATGATAGAGTCACCTATTACAAGTGTATCAGGTGTGTTGTTTAGCCTTAAGGGCTGTGACTGTTTGGCACACTGGCTTTGTGAGCTATGTGTTGCACTTGTTTTGTTTTGGGGTAGCGGTTGCTTGGGTGTCTGCTTTGGAGGTCTCTGCTGCTTAGGCAGATTTTTATTTAGAGCCTCCGAGTATTTTTTTTGTGTGTTTATGTGTTTGGTTTGCTGTTGTGGTAGGTCTATGTGAGACTGGAATTGTAGTGAGTGTGGTTTCCTTCTCCTCCTGACTGGTTACGCCAGTACTGAGTTGAGAGAGCTTAGCCTCCAGTTTGGCTATATGGTTGCATCTCTCACATGTGTTGGAATTTGTTGGGAGGAGGAGAGGGTTGTCTGTGTACATGAGGCAGTTGTAACATTGCCTCAAGATTCCCAGATTCACCAGCTGGACCGGAGAGGATATTGACATCTGACCTTTGGACATGCTAGAATAGTATTGGGAATTCCTTTATAATTGAAAAAAAGGGCCAATGGGGAACAAGGTACTCAAGGGGAGTTTGTGAGGGTGTAGTGCTTTTAATTTTTTAGTGCTGACTTAGTGAGCAAGTGCCAGGTAACATAAATGCAATGTGTTACAGGTAACTTAAATGCAAAAATGACAAACAGTAACTTTCTTTCAAGTGAAACAAGGAAATAAGTACAGTAAGCAATGCAGATATCACTAGGGATCCACAGAAGCGCTGAAAAGCCACGTTTTAGGTGGAATTAGCATTTCAGGGAAATAAGCAAACAAACAACAAGCATACAAACAAAGCTAGATTCAGCAGGCCTGGATCTAGTCTATGCTACAGCAAACAAGGTGTACCAATTTCAGTAAGAAACAGTTCAAATATGCAGGCACTATAAGCCTTTAATCGGAAATTCCCAGCTCAGAAGGGCAGAGTCCAGCCTCTCCTCCCACAAGAGTGCAGACCACGAACCCTCTTAATGTAAAATAACTGGCCTGAAGCCCAAGTGCTTAAACCAGAATTAATACACTTTTAGAATAACAGACACTGAGCCCTCAATCAATGGCAACACCAGACATACCCATTTAAATATTACTGGTAGGTGCATTTCAGTTGTATATGTATGATAGTCACCCCTCCAAAGGATGCCATAATGCAGTAACTTGGGCTTGTATCAGGCATGCCAGTGTAACCCCACTTTTAAAGAGCATGCTATCCTGCTGCTTCTCTGCTTACTATAGTACAAGATTTTAAAGAAAACGCCTCATTTACAGAATCATTTTACTATGTGTGTGTGCAGAAGGAACCGTTAACATCTTATTCACCTTAGGCATGAGCTGGCAGTTTGGCTACATTTATTTATTTATTTATTTATTTATTTATTTTACATTTGTTGACCAGGATAGTCCAACTGGATACATGTCCATTTTCAGCGGAGGCCCGGGGAGAAAATCTCCAGGTTACAAAAGTAAACAATTCCACTTATAAAACAATAACAGTACTTAGAGAGGTGGCCCCATAGAGGAGGATTACACAAAAATGACAGTGATTACAAAATGCATGTTGAATGTAGTAGAAGCAAGATTATATGCTAGAGTTGTTAGCGCACAATGAGATAGAAACTATTTACAAGTTACTTACAACTTATTTACAAAATTATATACTCTGTGGTCTTACGGAGGGAGTATAAAGATTTTTGCTGTATATCAGACAGACATGGCTGATATCAGTAATGGAGCAAGATAGAAGTGGCCTGCATTAGACAGATAGTTAAGGTTGGAGTTAGTCAGGGTTGGTACAGGGACAGAGCCAATGTCCATTATGCCGGATGACTGGATAATTAGCATACCAGCCATATTACACTATCTTCTATATGTGACCATGTATATACATACACATATACATGAGTACACTACATTTTTTAAACAATGTATTTTTTAACAGAATGTAGTGCAGTGCAGCATAGTGTTTGCAAATGGTGGACTATGCAAAAAATAGTTTTTAGCAAATGTGTCTTTTGTCAACAAAGGTAAGTGATTGTACATTAGGGGTGACAGTGTATATGGTTTAGGATTATAGGAAGGATTAGATAAGTGGATAGATTTAGAGTATGCAAAAGTGTGCATGGGTTAGGGTCAGAAGAAGAAGAGTTAGGTAAAGGGATAGCTTTAATGTTAATGTAAGTGTTCCCAGGTCAAGGTTACAGTAAAGGTTAAGTAAGGGGACAGATTTAGTGTGTGTGTGTGTCTGTGTGTGTGTGTGTGTGTGTGTGTGTGTGTGTGTGTGTGTGTGTGTGTGTGTGTGTGCGTGCGTGCGTGTGTGTGTGTGTGTGTGTGTGTGTGTGTGTGTGTGTGTGTATGTGTGTGAGTGTTTGTGTGTGTGCGGGTGTGCGTGTGTGTGTTTGTGCGTTAGGGTTAGAGCAAGTTCTAGGTATGGAGTCAGATTCAGCATTGCGTTTGAGTGTATATGTATGTGGTGAGAGCCTGAGATTTATTGTGCAGTGGGTGTATACAGAAGGGGGGTTTCTAAGGTAAAGTGTCTTGTAAGTGCTTGTAGGGGCATGGTTAGGGTAGGGGCTAGTAAACATTATCAAGTTAGGGCAGAAGAGCTTAGAAAATGTAGAAAAAGTAGAAAATATAACAGCAGTTTTAATGATTACAACAGAGGCAACTCCATTCAGAGGTGTAGAAGGAGAAATATGGGATTAAATCTTGACAATGCAGAGCAGGGTGTCTGTTCCAATGGATATGTGGAAGAAAAAATGTTCAATCTATTTGACACTCTAGTGACTTTACTCCCTCTGACAGTTATACCACTGAAGGGAATTCATCTGTGGCTGATAGTAGGGGGTGGGTTTGGTATAATGGTTAATGTCCTGGCCTTACAGAAACAAGGTACACTCTTTAGCTCTTACCATGGGTTATTGTCGAGCCATAAAATGGTGAAGGAAGTACAACAGCAGGTGATCCAAAAACTTTATTGAGTTAAGCGCTTTTGTTCTTATCCAAGAACTTCATCAGAACTACTAAATATATGAAACAGCACATCTTAAATAGAACTCCTAGTGATTAATAAAATCAATTATCCAATTATAACCCACAGTAATGTTTTAACGTTAAGACAGATGTAATTGAACATGTATCATTGAACCCAATTTTTTTTGTCCTCACAATGTATTTTTAGTTTCTGACAAAACAAACATCATTTGGCTGACAATTTTAGATCTTAAAAAAATAATAATAATGCAAGAATTTCTAAGTGTACCAAGGACAAGATTCATGGGTACAGTATTTATCACAAGTGCAGTTTCTATAGCTACATTCTGCCTATTACACATGTTAATATATCAAATTCTTATAGGTCCTTTGATATCCATTGTCATACTATTTCTTACAAACAATAGGCAATATATTTAGCAGTGAGCAGATGTGGTAGCTTCTACATGGGCAAATAAATATAACTTTCAAGGCTTGAATCAGTGCACATCTGAGTGACATCAGATATAAAAAGATTGTAGTGCACTTAATAAACACCCTACTATGCATTCTGGGGCAGTGTTTAGCTTTATTGTTATTGACAGAATAATTCTTCCATCTCAAACCTCTGACTCCTTCAACAATTTGTCTGAGATGCTCGATTACCCAGTTACATCTACAAGTTTTAATTAGATTCATGATTGTATGTGAATTTAGTAAACATTGACAAAAGCTTGTTGATGGAGGTTTATCACATGATCACTCATTATGTGATTGTTCCTTCATGTGATTTTGTTATAAAATCAGGATGCTTACAACTCTTATTTTTTATTACACACTGAATAAGTTGCCTAAGAAGCAGTGAAACCAGTTTGTGGACTTAAAAGTTAATCTGACCATTATTTGGAAGTTTGGTAATTTATTATTAAGCACTGAATCAAGTGTTGAGGATTAGCATTTTATACATCCAGCTACACACACACACACACACACACACACACACACACACACACACACACACACATATATATATATATATATTTAGAAGTATATGAGTTCATAAATACTTACAATATTATTTATTTGTGAGGACTTTAAGACTTACATTTTAGACTTACATTCCCATGGCCGTTATTAGCCCTTACATATTTGTGTACAAATAACCTACAGGTGGGCAAAACAAGAATATGTTGGAATATACGGATACACTCTTGGCTAGGCTGGTAAGGGCCCCAGGGACATTAGCCTAGTAACATCCTATGATCCTATGAATATTTACCTTTTGCCCCTATCCATAAAGAACATGGGGTGCTAAACTAGGGGTGAATTGGCAGTTTCCCATCTATTCAGCTAAATTACTTTCAAATATAGTAAGACAGGAACTTTGCTTTATATGGAGTGGAAGATAATTAGATAGAAGAGATATTCTCCGTGACAGATACCTGTATCCCCAACAAGTGCTGTTTATTTTGGAAAAGAAATTGAGTACCCTTGAGTGGGTGCTCATGATACAAGTGGACTTGTAAATGTGTAATAGGTCTGTCAGGACAGGGTCTGTTGAAGTTCTACAAATGAGCCAGAGGTTAACTTTTAGTAGTCTGCTATGATAATGAGAAGAGGGATAAGGCATTGAGATGATCTGCATAGATTTTCTGATTTAGGCCCTTGTTTTTTTTTTTAAGTGAGAAATCATTGTGGTCACTCCAGTTGTGACGAGTGTTTGTAAAAGATACATACTGAATGGGGCATTACATTCAATGATTGGCCAGATGAAAGTCATGTTCAGTGGAATAAGTACATTCATGAACCTAGATACCATACGGTTAGACATAAGCTGTGCAATGAAAAATAATTTCTTTATAATAGTGGCTACATGGTGATCTAACTCCTTGTTGATATAAGTTCCCAGATCCCTGATTAAGGGATCAATTTTCATGGGTGTATTGTCAATGTGAAGCATACAATTATGCATTTCTTGGCAATTAGATTTAGTCCATGGTTTTGACACCAGCTACTGGTTAGTGAAAAGCCCTCTTGTAGGATTTTGGTGTACTCTGGAGAGTTTATTATGGCACCAAGTTTACAGTCATCTGCAGACTTGGTTAGCCATCCATTGCTGTAGTAACCTTCACAGAAAATTCAATTAGGTTAAGTAGGCAGGATCTACCCTTGATGAATCTGGACTCTCTTGGGTCAAGAGTTTGTAAGTTATGTATGTCGTTCTTTATTAATTCCATAACGATCCTTTCTATAGCCTTACAGATGAGGCTAGGCAGGCTCATGGCTTTATAATTATGTGTGTCCATTGAAACCCCACCTTTGTGCAAGGGGATGACTTCTACTGTCCTCCATTCATCTAGCATGAAGGCTGTTTGGAGGCTGATGGTGAATAAGTTGTATATAGGGTCTGACTAGTCATGTTTCAGGATGACTAGTAGGCAGCCTGTTATGTTATCTGGCCCCACAGAGTAGTGCTCTTGGCCTTGGATAACACCTTCAAAACTTGTTCATAAGAGATGTGAGAGGGGAATGGATCCAGGTATGTGATATGTGAGAGTGGGATGTAGTTTGAACTAAATCTGTCCAATAGTAGATTGGTAAGATCATCCTGTCTGAGTATGTGATATCCCTTCCTATTAGGTGTGTGTAATGCTGGGCATTGTTTCTGAGATTTTTAACACAGTTAATGATCAGTTAATAATGGTGTTATGGTTATCATTTGCCTGAGTGCCTAGGTTTACTGCATATTTGCTTTGATTGATTTAATCAGGGTCTGGAGTTCCTTCTTAATTTTAACAAGACTGTTGTTGGCATCTTAAGAGTTACATTTATTTTTGAATATGCAGTATATGTTTTTTTCTTTTATTATAAAGCCTGTTTATATTAGGGTTCCTCCATAGGGATTTATTTTTAAATTTGGCACTGCACTTACTTGTGGAGGGGAACAGATGCATCTATGCAGCTATTTACATATGCATAGAATTTGCTGGTAAAGGATTCAACATAAGTAGTGGTGCTTTCAAGATGGAAGGGGCTTTTGAATTTAGCAAAGTCATCAATCAGTTTTAGTAAATTAGCCTTGGAATAATCTCTGAATATCAAGCACTGGAAGATGTTTCCAACTTCAGTCTTAAGGTGAATTTAACTGATTTATGGTCTCATTTGACTAGATAGGAAGTTATAATTGTCGGAGAGCAAAGCTGCCCCATGTTGCTAAGGACAAAGTTCAGGATTTTATTATCTCTAGTTGGAGTGTGAATTATCTGGTCCAGAGAATTTGTATTGATGAAGTCCAGAAGCTTCTGGGCATACATGGTTGAGGATGTATAAGTCTTCCAGTTAATGGAGGGGTTGTTGAAGTCTCTGGGTATGCACATATACAGTTGCCTTATTTTTGACCAGCACATGGCCACAGTGATGAGGAGATTCTTTTATGTTGCATAACATATAAGTAAGTGCATGGCATTTAGGTCTAAAGCTGTCATTATCCCACTGCACTCTGCCCTTATCAGCCTTATCATAGAGTACAGTGATCCCTTCAGTATATTCATGATCAGGCATACACAGCAACTAGAGCAACCTCAGAGGTTCCTAACAAAAAGAATACAAGGTGTAACAAACCTGTCTTATGCATAATACCTTAAAGCCCTTTTATTTTACTCAGTCTCATACAGATTGCTGAGGGCAACTGCCTGGCTTCCAAGGCATCTGCATATTCATAAGTCAAACAGTGTCACAAATGCCAAGTCTAAGAACCTGAATTTTGTCTGTGACTTAAACAGAATATGCTGGAGAGACAGATATGTGTCACAAAGACCACCCCTCCTATGGAACAGGCTTCCCATCCACTTGAAGTTGAATTCATCTATTGCCCAATTTAACTGCAACCTAGACCAGAGACGGGGAACAGGAAATTTACACTGGGCCTGACACCCATGTCCCTTATGGAGAGAGATAGCTTATAAATGCCTTGCCTTCAATGTCTTATTTGGATACAGGACATCATTATTCTTTTGGCAAAACTTGGCTAGGCATAGAAAGGCCCCCTGGGTCATTAGTCTAGTAACAATCTATGAATTAAGTGCAGATTAAACAGCAAACAACTAGCAAACAACTAAGTGTCTCTCTAATTTGTCTTCTGCAAGGTGAGTTGGTGACGCACAGAACTAGAAAAGCCAACAGTGAAATGACTTTTTTCCACAAAATTAAATAAATGCTTTACAAATGCTCAAAAACAATAGTAATTACTGTATAAAGCAGGTACAAGTGCAGAAAATCAAGAACATATTCTTATCTTAGTGCAGAAGTTTCTGGATGCAGTTGAAACACTTGAAGAATGTTGCAGAATTTTCTGTAAGTGAACAAGCAGCCTTGCAAACTTGCTTGACTTATAGAAGAGTAAAAATTTTGAAACCTGACTTCTTTGCCCTATAGTCAATAAACAACCATACTTTGAACTTCCTGGAGTACTTTCCTACTCATAGAGACCAGGTGAACACCTTCTGCCACAAGGTGAATGATCCTGGAATTTCTTAATGCAAAAGCACAGCAAAAGTGAAGTCCCATACATCTGCGAAATTAGAGACCATCATGAATCAATGCCCTCTGCTCTTTTTCTCCCTAGGAGAAAAGCATACGTATTAATCCCAAGTTAGCTCTTAAGAAAGAATGTTCAAACTTTCCAGTGACTGATGATCTCTAGGAATGCTAGGAAATAATATCTTTTGATCCTTCTCTCGCCAGTAGCAAAACATAGGTTAGCTGCTCTTGCAAGTCATTATAAGCCTAGCCAATTATCCCTTGTGAGACTCAAACCCTGCACCTTGTGTTTGTAAGGTAAACACCTTAACCATTAGGCCACCCTCCCAACTTAAGCAACATAAGCAACAGCCCCCAACTTGTTCCTGAGAGGCAGTTCCTAAGCTCTCCAGTGATTGGTACTGTAGTCCCAGATTTGTTAAAATCAAGATGGAAAATTTTTTAATTCTCTAAATACTGCAATGTGCACTGAATGGGGTGATATGAAACACAGGCTAACTCAAACTTTAAGAGTCTAAGGGGAGGGCCTTCCCAGTATGATATTTGAATGATGAGACTGTGAGTAGTTCTAAAATCATTTTTACACTGGGGTGGGCAGCTCAAAAGCCAAAAAGTTTATAAGCACAAGTCCTAGATGTTACAGATGTTAGAAGTAAGATGGAAAAATGGATTAATAGTATAAATACTGCAGCATGCACTAAGTGAGTCAGATGATACAAAACAGAGGCAAACTCAAGTTTTAATAGTTTAAAAGGAGGGCCTTCCCAGTTTTATCTTTCAGTGATGAGATAGGGAGGATTTCTAAAGTTACATTTGCAGCAGGGGTGGGCAAGTTCAAAAGCCACAAGGTTTAAAAGCACAGCAGTGACTAGGCAGGTGGGTGAGAAAAATGCAGTAATACATCAGTTGTAGGCTTACAGCATTTACAGCTAAATAAGAATAAGGCTTAAAATCAAAATAAGAAACTCTACTTCTTGACTCCTCTCACTAATTAGCTAGATCCTGCATGACTATGTTGATTTACTTGCAAACTTTGTAGGTTTGTCAGGAGTGTAGATCAGCATGTATATTGTACCTAGTCAGCCACTGTAGCTAGATAGCACGTGCATATAAGTTACTGAGCATGTGCGAGATCAGTGCCATTTTGTATAGTCATTTGGTGTGAGTGCTAGTTTGAATGGAGATGCATATGTGAGTGTGTTAGTAATGAGTCAGTCAGTAAGCATATGAAGATCAAAGTATATGTTCCAGTTACAGCTCCCGATGTGTTTATGTACAGTAAACTACTTGAACCCATCTCGTGCCTCAGTGTCTCATTTGAATACATGAGACATGCAACATGGTGTTAGAATGGATCTGAAGTTGAAACAGCTCGCAAACTATGAGGCACACAGTTAGAAGTGGAGTAATATAGAGGAGCAAACTTGCACAGGTCAGCAGTTATTCAAAGGCACTTAAATTTGTTTTAAATGATTTCCAAGTTGCCAAACATGTGGCATAGCATTCGAAGTGTTCGAAATAATTACCAAGTTATTCAAAATGTCTGAAATAGTGACATAATGATTGAAGTATTGAAATAATCTCCAAAGAGTTTAAAATGTTCTAAAAGGCTATAATGTCAGAATTTTTTTGCAGTGTATGACTTTTTCACAGTAACTAAGATTTTTTGAAGTGTCCAAAGTGTCCGGAGTGTTCTAGGAATTTGCAGTGTTAAAATAATGCATTTTTGGAAGGATTGTTGTACATTTCAGCGAAATTTCAAGTACCAGGTCTAGACTTACGTTTAAAAGAAATTTGTTGTTATGGCAGAGGGATTTTGTAGATCTGAACCACTATTTGATAATAATACTGCAGAGAATTGGCAAGTGTTTGAGCAAAATATGATATTTTCATACAGGCTGCATTTTCTGATAAAAATGCACATACAAGAGCATTTGTACTTCTCAATTTAGCTGGCTCAGAGGCCATTGCTGAGAATGTTCATTTGTGTATGCACCTGCTATGTATGTGGGGGGGGGGGGCTGCCATATTGTGATACAGGCTGAAAGGTGGGAAGACATTCCCCAGGATTCACGAAGCCTCCGTGTAAGAGTTATAACTCTTACACGGAGGCTGCAGTTAAACGGAGTGATGTCAGCATGCTTTGCATATTCATGAGAGCATGCTGAATCACACCTAAGTCTAACACGGTCCGTGTAAGACAGTAGGGGGCGTGTCCGTAGGCTGAGCCCTGCAAGCGGACACGCCCCCAGAAGTATAAAAGTGCCCAAAGTAAACACCCACAACAGAGTCCACGGAAATGTGAATAAACACAACACAACACATGCCCCCACAGACTATGAATATAAAATATATATAAATGAACATGTTATATTTTTTTTAAATTGTAAAGATGTTTAACCGTGAGTGCGCTCGTTTGCGTGCGTCGTACGCAGCTACAGTTAGCAGTCAGTGGGAAAGCATATAAGAACTAAATATGCAAAATAAGCCAGGAAGCAATAGCGTAGCGGTAGAGATGTTGGCTGCAGAGCAGGCATTCATGGTTCTAGCCCCCACAACACCAATTTTTTTTTCAAAATAAGCAGGAAACAAGTCCCTGACAAATATGTACACATAAAACCACAAGTTATGTAAAATGTAATGAAATAGCCCATTTATATTGAAGACATGTGAGGTAAGAAAAGAAGAAAAAATGCCAGATATGCCCATAGCTGAGCTACAGTTTAACAGAGTGAGTACATGTGCCCATAGATGAGCAGTGGTTTAACTGGTGCAAAATGAGTGCCCGTAGCTGAGCAGTGGTTTAACATGCTAAATCTATGTGCCCCAAACTGAGCTAAGCATAATATGCGTGCCTATGGCCAAATGAGGCTTAAAGCAGCGTACCCCGTTTGCGCGAAGCTGCGCACCACGCAAACGAGCTAACTGATGGGCAACGTTGAGCAAGCCGTATCAAAACTGCCTTTACACAGACACACCCCTCAGCATGTCTAGACAGTCATGAAAAATAAAAAGCAGTGGGCAGGTTTGAACCCAGGATACTATACACCATAGTCAAGGTACAGAACCACTAAGCCATGACAGCAGTACCTGTAAATGCAATAATAGCTAATATATAGGAATGAATACAAACTAGAGCATGACAATGCAGGTTTACTGAAGTTGATACAATTCCAAAATGGCCAATCACAGATATGTGCGGGAAAAATGGACTATATAAGCCCCATAGGCGGGAATACACAGCATAAACAATTGTAGAACTGACCTGCAGGCAGAATGACAGGAGTAGGAGAGGGTAGTCACTTTCGAGCACAGAGGTGGGGTGTAGAGAAGTCCAGGTACATGGTCTGGCTCCTAGTCCATAATCATGAGGCCCAACTCATGCAGGGCCAGGTCCTCTGGGGAGCATACAGGGCTGAGGCGTGGGACCGGTTGGCTCATGATCTCACCAGTGCCACAGGGATTCCAAGGACTGGTGAGCAGGTCCGTCACCACCATGCGGACCTGAAGAGACGCAAGCAGGACCAACTGAACCTTTGGATCCAGGAGGCCCGGCAAACACCCAACGCCCCACTACTGAGTAAGTAACATTTAATTATGTATGTAAGAAAATAAACTAGCTGATATTATGGAGATGTGTATTCCAATATTACTTAATTTATATTACAGCTGCAGGTGTCCGTTCTGCGAACCGCAGAGCCTATGGCGATAGGCTGGTGCAGTTGCCCCACCAGGCAGGTCAGTAATCCACTACCAGTAACTGTAAAGAAATATAAAAGTATGACAGTCAGCAAAAGAGTGCAGTGTAGTCAGTAAGGAATAAAATCTGCAAGTAACAGTGTGAAAGTGTATGCAAGTATTGCTTGATTACAAGAGTTTTCAGCCTGTAAGTTTAACCTAAACATGAAACTGTCCGACATATATTCTGAAATAAAAATGCCCTGCCTGTAAGAAAATAGTACACAACCTGCAGCAGGCTGAAAAGTATAGCTACAGAAGATGACGAAATCACATGTGTGAAATATATCCCTGTGGAAATACTGAAACATGACAGAAGTGAGACTGCTGGAAAGGATTGTAATAACTACTGTTAAAACATGTCAATAAAGCCTAGAAGTACCATCCTGAATAGTAAAATGAAAGCAAGTGAGAGTGTGTGAGAAAGTGCCATGAATCCAGCAATACAGTAGTAATAACCCCTGAATAAAGTATACTGCAGTCAAGACAGAATGAAATGCATGTGAGATTCAAAACCAAACAGCAAAATCTGTTCAAAGTGTTGCTGCATCTGGAATGTGTATCCCAAAATGAGGATATGTTGCTCTCAGTCTGCAATATGCAGATAGGATGTTTGTCTGATATACCAAACATCCACACTTGTCTACAGCTATATAAAGCACATGTAGCCCTGATGTAGCTGAACAAAGCTAGATATGAATGTGTATGAAGAACCATAAAATGTATACTGATGTTGCATTAACAGTCCTATCACCAAGTTGAAATAGTTATCATATAGGAAACTGTAGTTAGAACAGTAGTGTGTATATAACTGTAGCTATTAGAAATGTACAACATATGTATTGTTATTCGAAGGTGTTAATATTACTTTCTTCACCCCACCCTATAACCACATATAACCCATTCCACGTGAAAATGGTATGTGCAATCACAATTAACACCCCTGGATGTTTGTCCTGTTGGGTCATATATATTTGCATGTCTGTTGATGCATCTGCCCTGTTCATACATCCACACCTGATGGCCTGTTGCCATCAATTAATCCTGCATGTTGTTGGACTGTGTATTTCTGTTCAAATTATGCATGTGTTATGCACGCTGTTCAATGGTGTGAATATCTGAGTGTTTGGTTAATGGGAATACTAATGCATGCTGTTACAACTAATTGTGAATGGTATTATATGTCACTAACCCAAACTGTCATGACATAATGCAAAACATAGTACGACAGGGAAGGCGGGTTCCAGCAGACCCACCTCTCCCACCTCAGCTGGCGAGTGCACCTGGCACTAGTGCCGAGTCTGGACCCTCCTCCGGTGGCCCTGTGCCACCTGCGGGTGGAAGCGCTGCAGGGGATGGGGCTCGCCCCCCCTCTGCAAGTGTGGCCGGAGGAGGACCACCACTCACCCTCTGTAGCGTCCGGACTGTGGTGCGTAGGGAGATTCGGGACTCTGTTCTCGAGCCCCTATGCCAGCTCGAGGCACGGGTGGCGCAAGTAACGGGCATGCCTGTTGCCCCGCCTTCACAGCCCCCAGCACAGCCCCATCCTGGGCAGTGAAGGAACAGTGGCAACTGCCTATGGGTGGGGATATCAGTTCCACTGTTGCCATCTGTGGGCTCATGGGCTCTGGATATCCATACCTCCATCCCCGTCAATTGTGTAACCCCCCCACACGTGTCATACACCGCCCCTGTATGCGTCTTGTTTGTCTTGTCTGTTTACCTACCCAACCTACCTCCCCAGCTGTACCGACTTCCTTCACCTGACATACCACTCTCACCTGAAAAAAAAAAAAAAGGGCACTCTGTACCCACAAAAAAATTACGCCCATACATAGCTGCCCATTCCGCACACATGTCTACTGGACATGGAACCTATCAATTACAATTGGCTGTACAACAAGTATTATAGTTGTCCTGACACCTCTCTCAGGGGTGGAAGGTTTCAAATGTCACACCAAATTACATACATATGCACAGCTGTTGCTGATGAAGAAATGGGCAGCTATGGGCCTTACCTACATCCCTCCTGCACATCCCAAGCTTGTTTCCCTACTGTCTTACCCTCTTTGTGACCCCTTTTTCACCACTGTCCTGTCTCCCCATTTTCTTTTCTTTCAAAGAAAATAGCGCGGGTGTGCGCAAGAGTAAGCACGTTTAAGCGGTTGTAATCGGGTGTGTGCTTGTGTGCACGGAGCTAACCGCCAGTGCGCATGCGTGAGCTCCGCGCAAACCAGCGCTAACCCGGTTACAACTGCTTAAAAGTGCCTTAGTCACTTTGATTGACAGGTCCTGTACTCAGCTCAAAAGCAAAATAAAATCCCACTGTGCGTCCCGAACCCAGGACCTTGGAAACAGTAGTCTGCATGACTTACCACTAAGCCATGACTCTTATACAAGAGCATTGTGCTAAAATAAATATATCATGTAATAGTAGGAATGAATGTAAAGGGAATATAGATGTGTAGTACACAAAGCATGCCATTTAGAATTACTATCAAAACTAGTGGATTTCCATAATAGTAGTGTGTGAACAGAAACAGCCATGCTAGTTGGAAGCTAGTAGGTAATAATGTCACTATAGCACCTTGCAAGACACACACATACTCACAGCAGGATAAGCACCACCCATACCCCACAACCTCTTACAGCAACACATCTGGACCAAGTAATAAAATATGTGGAGCAAAGGCCCAAAACCAAGGACACATTACAAATAATGTTACAACAAACGCAGACAGTTCAGAGAGTAACAGGGTCTGCACTTTGTGGGATGTTTGGAAGGGTATGCAGTCTGACACTTGAATGTTTGTCACCATATTCTGACTTGAGCCCAGAGTGACTTGCCAGAAAAAGGTGTGCATGAGATATTGACCAAAATATGAGGCAGAAATGTGGACAACCTGCAAATATCTGTACACATGATGGGTCTGACACCACCATATTTGAATAGTTAAGAGTCTAGACATAGCAACAGTGAATGACTTACAGGGATGCCCCACAGACCCCATGTGAAATGTACAAACAGTAGGCAGAAAGGTGTAACACATGCAATGGTAACTATGGAGTCCTGAAAGTATTCTCCACTTGCTTGGCAGAAAAAGTGTAGTAATACATATGCTCATGCTAACCCACAGTCACAACTGCAGCATACCAGACATTTTAATGGGTGTACCCCACTGATATGTACCATTCCATTAGGGGCACATAACAGATGAACCTGAAAGTCTCTGGGGCCTGCTCAGCAGCATACTCAAATACCCTAATAGATGTCAAGGCCCACACCATGGCCAGACCACACTGCATGCTGTAACACCCTAGCAGATATAGCAAGCATTCCAAGGTGTGAATGTACATGGAAAATAGGAAAGCTACAGCAGCACACTACAGTCAAGACACCTAGCAGGCATACAAGTAGTGACTGTAAAGGGTAACTATTGAAGCCTTAGCAAGAAAGTGCAAGCAAAAGTGAAAGGAAAGCACACACACACACACACACACACACACACACACACATTAACAGTAGTAGTAGTTGTAGGTGTCAGTGTACATACACAGTTAGTACAGGAAACTGGAGAAATGAATGGAGGAATGTTAATCTACAACACACCTGGAAATATGAGAGAGATACCAACCTTTACACTCACAGAACATTGTCCACAGCATAACAGCATGGTCCCTGCCCTTAAAATCTGAAAGGGCTACGCCTATCTCACATACCTTTTTATAGCACCGTTCTGAAATCACAGTGAGAACTGCAATCAGTACACAACTGGCTGCATGCAATTAGCAAATGCTGGCTAACAATTCGTGCAGAGGCCATCACATGGGCATATGCAGATACCTACAAAAGTATGCTGTACTCCATGTCCACACATGCAATACTTTCATTGCACCCTGAGAAGGACGTGAGAGAGAGAGAGAAAGAGAGAGAGAGAGAGACAGAGACAGAGACAGAGACAGAGAAAACTGCAATTAAGCAGACAGAAACAAATTGTTCAGCAACAGCTACCTGAAAGCTGGCAACTGGGAAGTGGAGCAGCAGGACAGAGAACCAGATGGCAACACAAGCAGCTGTGACAAACACAGGTAATGTAAAGTAATACTATAAAGGTCTACATACTGTGAACCCTCCATATGTGTCATTGGTCTGTATCCATATGTATATGAAGATGTGTAAAGGGCAGGGGACATACAGCAACTATCAGTGAAGGCTGTACATACATTTGTATGTGAGAGCATCTATGTGCACATATCAATGTTGTTTGATTGTAGGTTGTAGTGCCATGTACAAAGTAGGTTTCACAGTTATGTATGTTTAGCAGTATGTTAGTGTGTGTATACAGTATGGTAGACAAATATGTTGATATACCTGTCTAACATATGGATACGTATGTATGTCAACATATGTATGTGTGTGTATATATATATATATATATATATATATATATATATATATATATATATATATATATATATATATGATATGCATATATGTATACATACATAGAGAGAGAGATGCAGGAATACATAGACAGATGTAGATAGAATATTGTACAAACATATCTATGTAATGCACACATACAAATATAGATATATGTAGATACATATACATAGACAGACTGATCTGACTACCTACAGGTATGGCTGTATATGACGACCTGCAACACAGCCTGTCCCACCCCCTCTGTCACTCACACCCGCTCTGTCTCCCCCCCCTCCACATCTATAGCAATATATGTACATCAATATATATATGTGTATATGTATACGGACATATATATATATATATATATATATATATATATATATATATATATACATATAGATATATCTATATACATATATATATATATATATATATATATATATAGAGAGAGAGAGAGAGAGAGAGATGTATATAAATTCTGAGTGAGGCACATGTGTACAGATGTATTGCAACAGGTGCCTGGTGACAAAGGCATGGAGTGAACACCAGTGTCAAAACCGGAGTACCATACCACATTCCAGATCAGCTACACCAGTAACCACCAGATATGTGATTGGCTGCCCACCACTGCATGTGTCAGGGGTGAACAAGGTCATAAATGTGTACAATAGTGGCCCCAATGATATTCACAGTGGCACACTATCCCCGGAATACCTGCACATGGTATGTGTCAGCGGACATGGTGTGTCAGCTATGGACATGTAGGTCGGTGTACCCCTACACACCACATAATGGATGCCATGGTATGGACCTCACATGACAGCTACAGATATGGAGAAGGACACAGTGACATGTACAACACTGTGACAATGCACTCAAACACATTACCAATGCACAGTGACTGACAACACCACAGAGTACACATATGCTACCCACATAGAGGTTACCACTCCCGGATTTACATATGTAAGTCACACCCATGACAGATGTCCAACAACCATAGTAACACCTCACACCATCCACAACCTAAATGTCTGCTGTGTGTCGTCCGTGCCACTGCAATAGAGTGCACATGTGGAGGTAAGAGTTCCTACCCACAGATAAGACATACCCTGCAATAAACCACACAGTGTTAAGAAGCAAGACTCCCCATGAGTACATGTCACACATACCCCTGCTGAATGTTAGTCAGATAGGTAATATGCCATATGAGTCACCCTGTGTAACTGTGTGACAGCAGCAGGTACCATCACACCACATGTGTCACAATGGTCAGGGTAGCAGAACAGTACGCTGCTGTAGTCCCAGGGCAATAGCATATTGTATAGTATTGTATTGTAATGTAATGTATTGTGTTGTATTGTATTGGTATGTTGAGGTGCCTCCTTCGTGGAGTGGAACCACTGCTGCTGTGCGCCAGTGTACAGGTACATATCCTGTAGTCAGGCTAGTGTTACATAGCACTTCTATATGTGTGTTTAGCTCCTGTCAGAGTTTATGTAGCATGCAACTGGGGATACCATCAGGTCCCATCCATGTTGTGTATTCTGCTGTCCTGAGGGTGGCTCTCACCTGGACATCTGTGATGACAGGGAGGTTACAGTCAGCTGGGATAACTATGCTTATTTTGGGGGAGAGGGCGGGATGACACCTGCACTGAACCTCTCTGCCACAATGTTGTCGATATCTGTGGTGTCAGTGAAATATTTGTTGTTGTGTACTACCTATGGGCATAGAGGATGGATCCTGACCAGGTTGCTAACATAACTGAAGAAGGCCTTCTGGTTATCTGTAGTGTCCCTCTTGATTTCCCTCTCAAAGTTGCCCATGTATTTTGTATGATGGAAATTAGATCCTTACTAGTGCTGCTCAGACATGCCCTCCCTTTATGGAATTATGCTCTGTCTTGCAGTAGCTTCCATCTTCTGTAATACAATCTGTCTATGGCTGGGGTCCACCAGACAGGATGCTGTCCCTTTGTGGAGAGTGTCTTGGTCATATATGGGATTGCATGATCCATGCATTCTTGGAGATGTCTGTAGAAAGCAATTGTGTAGGGGTCAGCATTGTGGGTTGTATCTGCCACTGGCCCAGTGGGCTGAAAGGATACCATGTCACTGTTACAAAGTGTAAAGTTTGTATCTGTAATGTTATGCACTATAGTCATTTGTGCTGGTGGTGGAGGTGGGATATGTATATCCAGGGCAATCAGTGTGTGGTCAGCTCACAGTAGTTGATGATGTAGGCCATACAGTACCTAGATACAAACCCCCAGAGTGAGGAGGTGCTCTTGACCTAAATCAGTGTTCTGACTGCTTTGGTTTGGTAGTATGTCGTATGGAGTCTGCCAGGTACTGTTGCACAGTTGCTGGCTGAGCACTGATACCTGGCCATCTACATGTGTATCCACCAATAGACAGACAGATGCTACATATGTGAGATATGTTGTATCATAACAGTCGAGTAGCATGTGTAGTATGTGTGCCAAATTCTGCTGACATATATTGCTGATACCAGGTTATTTTCTTTCTCAGGTACATGGCCCACCCGCGGAATCCCACCTACTCCACAGCTGAGGATGAGGAGATACACCAGAGCCTGGTGCGGGATTATGCAATACTCTTTTCCCGCACCAGCCAGAATCAGCAGGAGAGGGCTGCACTGTGGCAAGACCTTATCCGTCGGGTAAATGACATAGGCACGCATAATAGGACATATAAGCAGGTACGACATCACTGCAGTGATTTAATCAGACATGTCTGTCAGCGTGCATCGGATATCCACAGGCAACAGGTCGCCACAGGTGGTGGGGTGGCTACACATCCCCCACTCACCAGACTGGAGGGACTACTCATGAGTGTAGTGGCTCCAGTCTGCCAGCAACAACAACAGCAGCAGACATGCATTATGATGGAGGCTGGAGCCACACAGCAGCAAGACAGTGAACGTGCAGGTAATATGCCATATGTATAGTTGACTGTTGTGTACACTGGTAGTTAATGCATGTGTGAGGTGTGTCCTTGGTTTGTAGCTGTCACCATAGTATTTAATGTGCAAGTGTGATATCCTCAATATTAGCAGCTGACCTGTGAAAGGCGACTGTTGTACTACTGACCTGTGTCATACTCAGTAACAATGGCACAGTTGTGCCCACTGACATTAGTTTCTTCACGTCTGCAGGACCCTCTGGTATAACAGCAATGCAGCCTATCCATGCTGGTGAGTGTGTATTAACAATTCCTGTAATAGTGTTGATAGTAATAGTACTATTTGGCTCATTTAGTAGTGCTCTTTGTATGCATGTAGGTGTGTCTGTGTCTGTGTGTTGATATCACGCATACTGAGTACTGTACAATTGTGTGAAACTGTGTGCATGTGTGCATGTGTGCATGTGTGCACCTGTGCATGTGTGCATGTGTGCATGTGTGCACCTGTGCATGTGTGCACCTGTGCATGTGTGCACGTGTGCATGTGTGCACGTGTGGATGTGTGCATGTGTGCACCTGTGCATGTGTGCATGTGTGCACCTGTGCATGTGTGCATGTGTGCATGTGTGCACGTGTGCATGTGTGCACCTGTGCATGTGTGCATGTGTGCACCTGTGCATGTGTGCATGTGCATGTGTGCACGTGTGGATGTGTGCATGTGTGCATGTGTGCACGTGTGCATGTGCGCATTTGTGCACCTGTGCATGTGTGCATCGCTGGTAATGTGTAGACATTGTAAATTGTGTTTCCTGTTTTCCTCCCACAGGTTCTGTTGCTGCTCTGGTGTCATGTAGCAGGGAACCTGAGTCAGGTGCCGTGGGTACTGATAATGATGACATCTGTGTAATGGCACAGGAAAGTATGCCAGGGTCCGCCATTGGTCAGCCGATTGACAGTACACAGCTGTTGACCCCATCAATGCGCACAGTTATCTTGCCAATACACCCTTTGTCACCAATGTCCCTAGGTGATGGACAGCATACAGTGGGCATTGACCAGGGTAATGTGGTATCTGTGGCACATGCCTCCCCACACAGCAGCCATGGGCATGGCCCAGAGATGGTACCACACAGACAGATGTCCAGGGGTTCTCGTGGGAGCATCCGTGGGCGTACTGCCCCTGTCAGACATGCCCACAGAGGTCTTACAACCTCAGCTATGTTTCGGGCTGTCATGCAGGCACAGTCACATATGGAACGGTACACCAGACAGGGTCTGAGGGAGCTGACAGCATGTCGCACAGCCATGACTGACAGTATGCGTGACATTGCGGCTGCCATCCGTGATTTCACTGATGTCATAGACAGATGCTGTGGGGACATATTAGACTGGTTCCACAACTAAATGTCCATGAGCCAGGGCGATGGTGGGCGGTTGAGGTGTCGACGTGGCCGTATGCCAGCAACAGCAGCAGCTGGCAGTCGTCGCGGACGACAACAGGGCCGCAGCCGCCCCTGTAGTGCCAGCAGCAGCCCCAGCAATGCTGGGTCTGTGCTGTCATCAGACCACCCCAGGAAACCACGTGCATGTGGCCCTGGCCAGGCCTGACAGGGATCTGTGTCCAGTCAACGAACACCTGCTTCTGATGACAGTACCCAGTCTGGGATGGTACAGGATACGGTCCGTAGCACCCCTGCAAGGCACAGGTACCATGTCCGTGGCCAGAGACACTGATCTGTATGACTTGGCAGGTACAGTCTGTGGCTGTCCACAAACACCAGTATATGGCAGCCATGAGGTGGAACTGTGTGCATCCATACACACATGCGAATTGACAACACCTAGGGCTACCGCATACACGGACACACTGCATCAACATTGCCCCACCTTCTACTGCTGTCCCTCACCAACACACATACACATACATGTCAATTGGTGGTATCGGTGGCTGACTCAGGCATACCAAGTTCACACCCTGTGCATATGATAAAACTGTGCCACCTCCTGCAATCTGTAACAACTGTGCAGGTACAGGTTAACATGTTGCTGATGCACAGGGTGACCACATAGATGTGTAGTAATAGTATCATGTTGTTAACAGTACTGTGTGCTGAATTAATTGTGGGTATATCACATCATGCCTGATGCAGTAAGTGTGTGATTGTCATGTCCTGTTGTCTACACCCATGGTAAGTACCATAGTGTATCATCTGCACATGTTGGCATACTGGTGGTAATGATGTCAACAGAAGGCTACATACATAGGTAGCACAGGGGATAGGGTAATGAATGTAGCAATACACAATGATGGACATGTAAATTGCAAGTGGCATGTTGCCCACACTAGACTCTGCAATGCAGATGTTTGAGGATGTTGATATGTGTGCAGTACTACACGACTGGTACAGGACACACAGGAGCACCCTAGCACTGCATGCTCACATCTCATACCATGCTAGACAGCCCCAACACACATAACTAACTGTCACAGGAGGGAGAGTCCCCATATATGTCAGGGATACTGTGGTGGCAGGCCAGGGAGCATCCATCCTACTAAGTATGGAACCACTGAGTGAAGGCTCAGTGTCTGTTATTTGACATGTGTATTACTGCAGGTATGAGCACATGGGTTTCTATCCAGTTATTGTACATCCTGACAGTACATGGTCTGTACACTTGTGTGCACTGAGACTGGACCCTAGCCATCTGACCCGTGTATTTCCATGTACATGTGCATAGTGCCTGCATATTTGCAGTGTTACCTACTGGAACTGGTACAGCTTGTTTGTTGTACAATGGACTACAAGCAGCCCTGTTTACTGTAGCTTTGTTTGCATGCATGTTTGCTTGCAATTACCCTGGAATACTGATCACACCTGCAATGCATAGTTATAGAGCTTCTGTGGACTCCTAGTGCCATCTGCATAGCCTACTATATGTATGTCCATGTCCCACTTGACAGGATGTCACTGTTTGTCCTGTTCACATGTACATTGCCTGTGACACAGTGCATATGACTTACCTGGCATGTGTCCACGTGAGCAGTCATATATGCTACTGCTAACTAATCACAGGCACTACACCTTCACATATTCATCTTCTGTTGAACTACCTGCTTTGCTAGGGACAGCCTGCACCTGTCACCCCTGGGCTTTCAGATATTGGCAAAGGCTCTTGCTACCCCATAGTGCCTATGTTAGGCAGGGCTCAAATGACAAACCCACCTTCATAGGTATCACAAGGGATAAGAAACTAAGAGCAATGCTACCCAACGCCAGAAGTCTAAACCTCCAGATGCATGCACCCAAAACACTCCTTGGCATGGAGAACATCGATATCTGTGCAGTAACAGATGCCTGGTTCAGGGCTACTGAGAGCACACCAGCACTACCAGGTTTAACCCGTTGATTTCTTTGAAACAGTCACCAAGGCCATTGACGAGGGAAGGTGGTTCACACAGCCTACCTGGACCTTGCAAAAGCCTTCACAACAATACCCCACTTGGGCATTCTAGAGAAGCTCACCAGCTTAAATATAAGCCCCTATGTCACTAGATGGATTGCACAGTGGCTCAAGGACAGAACCCACATGGTTAGCATTGCTGGAGCCATGCCAGACTCCAAACCAGTTACGAGTTGTGTCCCACAAGGCTCAGTCCTGGGACCTCTCTTGTTTGGTATATATTTATTGGAGGTACAGGCCAACACGGACGGACTGTGGCTGACCAAATATGCAGATGACTGCAAACTGGCCACCATAATCAACTCTCCAGCCGACACAAGCATCTTCCAAAGGGGCATCATAGAAACAGACAACTTGTGCCAGAGCCATGGCCTTCAGCTGAACAGTGTTTAGAAAGGGGAATGTGCATCCTGTAGTCTGTTCACCTAGTTGCCAAAAGGGACATTGTCCTCACACACACTAACCCCCCTCAGCCAAAAACACATACTTGCCAATTGCAGGATTCAAACCCCTGGGACCTCTCTTGTTTGGTATATATTTATTGGAGGTACAGGCCAACACGGACGGACTGTGGCTGACCAAATATGCAGATGACTGCAAACTGGCCACCATAATCGACTCTCCAGCCGACACAAGCATCTTCCAAAGGGGCATCATAGAAACAGACAACTTGTGCCAGAGCCATGGCCTTCAGCTGAACAGTGTTTAGAAAGGGGAATGTGCATCCTGTAGTCTGTTCACCTAGTTGCCAAAAGGGACATTGTCCTCACACACACTAACCCCCCTCAGCCAAAAACACATACTTGCCAATTGCAGGATTCAAACCCCTATCTGACTATGTTATGACACTCGAGACAGACACATTAGCAGAGTGTGCTATTCGCATTACTGGGAGGGTTTCCTTCTCTTGCTGTACTTATAGGGTGCTGACATTATCAGTGTTTAGAAAGGGGAATGTGCATCCTGTAGTCTGTTCTCCTAGTTGCCAAAAGGGACATTTCCCTCGCACACACTAACCCCCCTCAGACAAACACACACACTTGCCATTCAGAGGATTCAAACCCCTACCTAACTATGTTATGACACTTGAGACGGACACATTAGCAGAGCGCGCTATTCACATTACTGGGAGGTTTCCCTTCTCCTGCTATACTTATAGAGTGCTGACATCATCAGTGTTTAGAAAGGGGAATGTGCATCCTGTAGTCTGTTCTCCTAGTTGCCAAAAGGGACATTTCCCTACACACACTAACCCCACTCACACAAACTTACCATTTACAGGATTCAAACCCCTATCTAACTATGTTATGACACGTGAGACGGACACATTAGCAGAGTGTGCTATTCGCATTACTGGGAGGTTTCCCTTCTCCTGCTATACTTATAGAGTGCTGACATCATCAGTGTTTAGAAAGGGGAATGTGCATCCTGTAGTCTGTTCTCCTAGTTGCCAAAAGGGACATTTCCCTCACACACACACACACACACACACTTGCCATTCGCAGGATTCAAACCCCTATCTAACTATGTTATGACACTAGAGACGGATGCATTAGCAGAGCGCGGTATTCACATTATTGGGGAGTTTCTTTTCTCCTGCTGTACTTATAGGGTGCTGACATCATCGGTGTTTAGAAAGGGAATGTGCATCCTGTAGTGTGTTTTCCTAGTTGCCAAAAGGGACATTTTTCTCCCACAGACTTACACACACACCAACCCCACTCACACTGAGCATTTGCAGGATTCAAACCCCTACCTAACTATGATATGACACTTGAGACAGATGCATTAGCAGAGCGCGCTATTCGCATTACTGTGAAGCTTCTTTTCTCCTGCTGTACTTATAGGGTGCTGACATCATCGGTGTTTAGAAAGGGGAATGTGCATCCTGTGGGGAGGCAGACACCAAGCACACTCTGGCTAAGCTGTCATTCCCTAGGGCAAACAGCCTAGTGTTGACCTCTACACCCATATGTTTAATTGTCAAATGCACATTATTTGTTGCTGATAGACTGTTTGCACATCTTTATTGCCATAGCATTCCCTGTTTGTATGAACAACTTGTGCATCTGTGGAAGATGTTTGCATATGGGAGGGATCCACTATATCACGTATGTCTCTGTAGTCATTTAACTGTGTGCACTGGGCAGACTGCTGTAATGTGGTTGGTTCCTGGAATAACACATAAAAATACCAGATATGTGTGTCCAACTGCTAAACTGAGATTTGGCCTAAGTGTGTGAGCATGCCCAGTTCAGCCTTCCCATGGCTTGTTGTCTGACATATGTCTCATTTATCAAAGTGTGTGAGCATGCTCAGTGTGAGCATTCCATATGTTGGACTCTGCAGCCCACCACATTTGTGGATGAGTGTGAACTTCAACAAATATCACCCGTTTATGGTTGTGTGTTGTGTGTCATGTTGTGTAGTTACTGTACAACTGCTTTGTGTGTGAACACAACAGGATTATACTGTGCCTGCAGTGTTTGCATGGGATACTTTGCATATAGTTGTCAACATCCTTTCACACTGACCTAACACTGTAGTACTGTATAGTGTACTGGTAGTACTTTGACTGTGGTGGACAGTATCCTGGGCTTTAGTGCTATCACTGCTTTACATTTCGATAGTGGGCACAACAGCCTGGTTAGGGGCCAGTTGTGTACATCTGACCATGTTGCATTCTGTTCAGATATGAACTACTTAAACCAGGCTTGTCCAACATTGGTAGTGTATTCCACAACATAGGTGTACATTTGCAAACACTAGCGATGTGCCCTAGTCCATGTCTAATGCTAGTTGGAGAGTGTGTTTGTCCTTCAACACACATTGTAAGTGGAGTTTGCCATGACATATGTCATGGTTAGTATACTGTACCTCTGTCTACCTGTGACATGACAGTGATACCCAGGATAAAGCTACCATCTCACATGCACTCATCAAGATTCCTATTGAGGAAGATTGATAAGTGACTCTATGGGTAGCCTGTACTGGGGGTTCACTCATGGGTGGGGGTGGCTTCTGTGTTATGGATCACGCAGTACAGCTTGTCCTATGTACGTCAGTGCTGGGGTTCAGGTCTCTCATGTGCATAGCTCACTGCCATTCAGATTGTACAAGGTGCAGCATGTTTATTGATACCAGCAACACAGGCAACACATGGCATCTGTGCAAGCTCTTTGATACTCCTGGTGAGGTACTGTTGGGGACTTTACGGTTGATGGAGGTGTCTGCTGAGGTACATCCCACAGGGGCTATGTAGTCAATTGTACCGCTGATGAAGGATGACTGCAGAGCCACAATGACCTCCCCTTATCTAGATCTGACAACCTTCATGATTAGGTGGGTATATGGTATGTTTCTGTAAACACTACAGCACATGTTTGTCCAATGCAGGATATCTATCACCTTGTGTCCCCAGGTCTCTCATTACATGTTAACTACATAATGGGTTAACACCTATGTGGTAATTGGTGGGCACTTACTGTATATCCACGGGGGTTGACTATACACGTTTCTTCAATTAGCTTGCTGACATGGCTATGGCACCAGTTGTCTGTTTCTATGTGGCCCTTTTGTGGGATGCTTGTGTCAGCTGGTGGATCATATGTGGTGAGCAGTTTGTAGTCCTCTGCAAACATGTTCGGACACAGTCCTTCCATGTTTGCCTGTACCTATGGGACATATATACCAGATGTGGGAGATCCCAGGACAAAGCCTTGTGGGATGCCAGTTATATCTGGTTTGTAGTCTGACATGGCTGCAGCATGTCTGACCATGTCTGTTCTGTCCTTGGTCTGGTTTGCAACCCCTCTACTGACATGTGGGTTTATATTTAAGCTGGAGAGTTTATCTATAATGAACACGTAGGGTATTGTATAGAAGCCTTTGCAAGGTCCAGCTACGCTGTGTGGACCACATTGTCCTCATCAATGACCTTAATGACTGTTTCAATTGAGTCAAACATGTTTAGGGGCAGGATCTGCACTTGAGAAAGCCACACTGGGTAGGGTCCGGTGTCAGTAGGTCCCCAATATCTTTATGTCTGTGGTACATGCTGATCCTTTCCATAGCTGTGCAGACCGAGCTTCTCAGGATTCTGGGGTAGTAGTTTTCAGTATCCATTCAGGCAACACCTTTGTTGAGAAGGACCACTGTTGTTGTACACTGCTCTTTGGGTACATATTCTGTGGTAAGGCTGACATTGAGCAGTAGTGTGGTTTGGCATTCCATTCATCTTGGAGTCCATGTTGCACTAAGCCCAGGACACCATCTCATACCATTGCTGCTGTGTGTTTTGCTTTGTAGATGTTGGCTGTTACCTCAGCATCTGCAATGTCAGGGGCCAGCAGTCTGCTGGGATAGATATTCTGCATTCGGGGTTGCACTGCACCTGTCAGGATGTATGTTGGCAATATGTGTGTGTGTTTGTGATATTTGTGTGATTCAGGGCATATCTGTGAATTCCCAACATGGTTCCTACCATCAGTTGTGAAAGCCTTGGGATTATCCTTAGTGTCCTGTACAATTTGTATCTTCATAGGTTCATAGGTTCATACTAGGCTATCCACCCTAGGGCATTTGTTAGCCTAGCCAGAGTGTGTGTGGCTTTTGCCACCCCTTGCTATGTGAATATTATGGCCATTTATGATTTGCTTTGCTGTGCCTCTGTCTGGACGTGACACAGTGAAGACCCCCAGTGTAACTCTACAATCACCCATCCACTTGGCAAGATTCCTGTTGAAGAGTGTCAGTGAGGGGCTCTGCCTAACATGGAGTGGGATTCTGGTCCAGGGTGTGGGGAGCCTCTGGATTATGTATCTGTCCCACCAGCACATCCTATTTCATTATTTGTTGAGGTTGACATCTCTCACTCTCACAGCTCCGATGGATTTGAGTTTTCTGGGGTGGAGCATGTCCATTACTCCTGTGTTGGGCCTGGCCTTCTACAACAGGCATGCAATGCCTCTGTGTAGGCAGTATGTGACTGCATTCAGCTGGGGTGTCTACAGCCAGGCAGCATATGACATATATTTGAGACCCTTTATCCTCTTGGTGAGGTACCTTTGCGGTCTTTCTAACTGCTGCAGGTGTCAGGTAAGGTACATCCCATATGAGGCATTGTACTAGATTATGGGTGTGATTAGAGAACAGTATAGGGGCACAATGACCTCTGTTGCCGTAGATGTGAATCCTTTCCTGATACGGTGTCAAATGTAGACAGTCTTCCTAGCCACATTGGCAGTGCGGGTGTCACATAACAGGTTACCATCCACTTGTGTCCCTAGGTCCCTGGTTACTCCTTCCATACATAATGGTTTACCACCTATGTGATAATTTGTGGTACCTTGTTTGGTATTTGGTGGGACATTCATACTGTCCAGTGTCTTCAGGATGGCTGGGTGGGGTTCCTGTGTGTGAGAGTGTGGTCTGTAGCATGCTACCGACTGTACAGCAGTCTTGCCTACAGTTAGTTGCACATGGGTGGACTCCAATGCCTTGTGCATTGTCAGTTACCTGGACATATGGGTGTCTGTGCTGACTATGGATACTCACCCTCCTTTTATGTTTTGTTCCAGGTTTTGGGGCCATGACACATGATACGTGGTATAACCTGGTAGTGCTGGTGTACTGTCAGGAGGCTTGCAGCAGGTTTCTGTTACTGCACAGACATCGATGTTCTCCATACTGGGGATGGCCTTGGGAGCATGCATATTGGGGTTTACACATCTGGCATTGGTCAGCATTTCCCTTATGTTTCTTCCCACTTATGTTTTCTAGGGTGGTGGGTCAGTCTTTTCAGCCTTGCCTACAAAAGGCTCTATGGAGGTGGCAAAGTCCTTATCCAATATTCAGACGCCCAGGGGTAACAGGTGCAGGCCATCCCAAGAACAGCTGCGTGGCTTGTCAAGCATGACATCCCAAGCAGACAGACATTGATCCCCTTGAATGACACCAGTAAGTGTGCCACTTGCTATGACTGATCATTCCATGTTTGTACTGTGGCATTATTCTTGGTAAGGGTAGGATGCTGCAAATGGTGAGTGTCATACCGGCCTGGACTACATAATCAGAGAGCTCATCTATGTCTCTTTTCATGTAGTCTAGGGAGGTACATCTCGGGTCATTCACACCAGCATGGACTATGACTGCATCATATTTCTACTTGCTTTGGAGTGACCTGCATACTTCTGTTATGTGGCATATTGTGGCAGCCTATAGGCAGCTTACTGTACCCTTTCCCTTGTTCAGTCTGGTGTGCGGGACAGCAGTGTGTCTGACTATGGAGTCACCTATTACAACTGTATCAGGCATGTTGTTTCTCCTTCTGGCCTGTGACTGTTTGGCACACCAGCTTTGTGTACTATGTGTTGCATGTGCTATGTTTGGAGGTTGTTTGATTGAGTGTCTGCTTTAGAGGCCTCTGTTGGTGTGCTGTGTTTGTAATTTGTGCCTCCGGGAATGTTTTCTGTGTTTATGTGTTTGGTTTGCAGTTGTGATAGGTCTATGTGGGACTGTGTTTGTGGTGTGTGTGGTTACCTTCTCCTCCTGACTAGTTTTGGGAGTACTGAGTTGCAGGAGCTCAGCCTCCAGTTTGGATAGATGGTTGCATCTCTCACATATATTTGTATTTCTTGGGGGGAGTTGGGGGTTGTCTGTGTACTTGGGGCAGGTGTAACATTGCCTCAGGATTCACAGATTCAACTTGTTGTGGCTGGCCTTAGTGGATTGTATGTGTGGACAGATTTTATTGCCATACTACTGATCAGTGATTACTTCATTGTTTATGTTTGCTCTATCATGTAGTAGCTTCCTCATTCTCTTGCATGGTTTGGTTATGGCTGGTGTCCACCATGCCAGATTCCTGCATGTATGGCATTGTGTCTTGTTTTAATTTAGGATTGCATAATCCAAGCATTCCTGGCAGTGTTCATGGAATGGCTGTATTACAGGTTCTGAGGTGTGGCCCATATTTTGCACCTGCACAGGACCTTTAATGGATTCCACATCAGTTTGGAGGAGTGCAAATATTGCTTAACACATGTTTTCCACTGTGATTTTCTGGCCAGGGACTGTGATCAGGATTTGTATATCCAGTGTGATTACTCTATGGTCTGGTTTTACCAGTGAGCAATACACTTCTCATCTTGCCATCCAGTGCCCATGTTGCTGATTATCACATCCAGTATGCTTACCCCTCTTGTGGGAGTGGTACGTTGTTCCTGGGCCTTTTGGTTTATGGATTCTATGAACTTTTGTCCTACACTGTTGGAGCTAGTATAATGCTCCCAGTCTATGTCTGGGTATTTTCAGTCACCCAATATAATGTGGTTTGGAGGACTTGATATATTCATGTATTCCAGCATAGGCCAGGTGCAGTTCCTGGTGTTGGGACAGTAGTCTGTAGCAGGCTATAAACTGGGGGCAGTTTTAGCCACTGTTGCTTGACCATGGCTAGTCCATGCTGCTTTTTGTTGTGGTACCAACATGGGGGTGTGGTTATCCTTGACAATTCTTGCTAGTCTCCCTCCTTTTGTAGCTTGTTCCAAGTTTTGAGGCTGTACAGCACAGTATGAGGTGTAACCTGGTAGTGTTAGGGTGCTGTTGTGAGCCTTGACTCAGTTTTCTGTTACAGCGCAGATATCAACATTCTCCATACTGGGTGAATTTAGACTGCATGCATCTTGCTGTTTCGACTTATCCCTTATCTTATTCTTATCCCTTCTGATACCTATGGAGATAGGTTTGTGTTTTGAGCCTTACCTATTCAGGGCACACTGTGGGTGACAACAGCCTTTGCCAGTATCAATACGGTCTGCACTGATAGGTGCACGCCAGTCCTAGCAGGTGGTGCATCATGTCATGCTCAGCATGTCATCCCAGACTGGCACATATTGGATCCCCTTTGACTAACTGCGATACTTCAGTCAATTATTGCACTTGATCATCTCATTGTCATGTTGTGGCATGATGCTTGGTGAGGGTAGGATGTTAGTCAGGGTCCTCAGGTGTGCATATAGTACATGGTGTTACATTACTTAACACATAGCATTCATGCTTCAGGTGGTGCTGCAGGGCTGCCTCTGTCGGATGCGCATATTACACTTCCCTGTACATGTTTGTGAGCAGGTTGTGTCATGTTAGGCATCCCTGTTACTATATGAGTGAGTCAGAGGGGTATCATTCCCAGGGTTCCTACTGAGCCAGTGTATGTGCTATGCATTGCCTCTTTGCCAAGGCCAGGGCATACTGGGCATGCCTCCTTCTGCCTACTGGGGCAGGCTCAGGTTGTTCCTCCTCCGAGTCACGCTCTGCCTGTGATGGCCTTGGCAATGGTGGGGGGCTGTTTGGCCCGGCCCTATGCTGGTCCTGCTGCAGCTGTTTTCGCAAGATCATATTATGTAGCATAGCACATACCATGACAATTTGGGTACATGTAGTTGGTGTGTACTGCAAGGCTCCACCAGATGTGTCCAGACACCGGAACCGTGACTTGAGCAGCCCAAACACATGCTCTATTACATTACGTGTTTGTGCGTGTGCCTCATTATGGCGTTCCTGTTCAGGTGTGTGTGCATTTCTGATGGGTGTCATCAGCCACGGCTCCAGTGCATAACCTGCATCCCCCACTACGTGTCCGTACGGGATGTCCCCATTGGCAAATGTCTGGTACAGCTCCGTCAAATGCCAGATGTGGGAATCATGGTAGCTCCCAGGACAGCCAGCACACACATTCATTATTATGCCCTGGGCATCACACACGACCTGGCAGTTGATGGAGGGGAAGCCCTTGCGGTTGATGTATGCCCTACCTCGCTCACCGGCTGGTGCTTTGATGCATATGTGCGTGCAGTCTATTGCACCCACTACCTCAGGGTATTCCGCTATTTGCTGGAAGAGACGCATATTGCTGGCCAATACCTCACGGGCATTGGGGAAATATACATGATCACCGACATGTGCTGACATGGCATCCAGGAACTGGTGCAGTACCCTGGAGGCTGATGCCTGTGATATCCCCATCATATCACCAGTTGGTCTCTGGAAGGTACCTGTTGCTAGTATTCTTAGGCCAACACATACCTTGGTTTCCACTGGGATGGGTTCTCCTCTGTTGGTTCTGTGTGTGAGGCGTGGCCTGCACAGCTCCACTATTTGCTGCAGGAGGTCTCTGTCCACTCTATAGCGCTCTACTATCTCCAGCTCATGTAACCCGTGGTAGGTGACCCTGGGCCTGTACACTCTTCTCCGTCTCCAGGCACGTTGTCTGGCACCATCTGCATTGTCACCACCCTCAGCAAGTCGCCTATGTCTCATTATGACAGCTATGGCAGCCCCTAACATGTCTGCTCTGAGTTCAGCTTTTTCAGTTTTCACTTCTGATAACTTAACTCCTGTCTTGCAGTGTCTCTTGAGAGAAACATCCTGCACTGCTGTTTGCAGAGTTTTAATAGCTGGGCTGGGCTACTATTCTGCTTGTGTAATTGCCTGCATCTAATTGTTTTCACCTGCTAGCTCCAGCAGTATTCCCTGCTAACTTCCTACTAAATCTGTTGCTTCCTTTTTCCTTTCTGTTTCCTCAGGGAGGAGCCATGTGTAAACCAGCAGAAACACGCTCACAGTGGCTTACACGCACGCACACATGCTTACACGGTTCAGAATCTGCTTATTCGGATTAAAACGCGTGCACGCCCGTGCAAACAGTGTTAAACATCTCCCAACACGCTCCCACATGCTCAGTCTGCCTTACACGCGTGCACACTGCCTTACTCGCGCTTCATGGTGCGCGTGCGCATACACATCCAGCAAGAAACTTTGGTGTAGGCAACAGTGTACACCTTCCATTTCTTGACTTTCTCATGCTTAGTTAGTGGCACACCTCTTTCCATGATATCTGTCTGACATCTGTCATGTAACTCTAACCTCCAATGAACTGCATTTCTTTCTACTATTCCCCCCTGTGATGTCACCTATCTCCTACTCTGTTCCTCCCCCTTCTGTAACTCTTACACTACTCAGACTGTGTTCATTTGCTATGTGACAGTGGAATTCCGTATCCTTACACTCATTTGCATCAGATTGCCTACTAATGCTTAGTTACATGTCTTAGACTCAGCTTCCCCCCTTAGCAACCACTACACGGTGGCCATGTTGGTTTTGGTCTGCTGGTCCCTGCATTGACATTCCATGTATTGCATAAAACCCACATTTGTGGGTTTAAAACCTTCGTTTTTATGTTCTATACAGCGCAGCCCATTTGCGCGGGGCTGCGCTGGGTTTAAACATCGGCAATCGCCGAAAAAAAAAATTATAATTTTAATATATTTGCATTAGGTTACCTTGCCAATGGCCACATATTTGGCCATTGGCATGCTGCCTGACACATATACACCCTTTATTTGGAGCTGACATGGCTCCATTGCAGTTTTTGCAGAAACGTACTCAGTTGTCAACTGAGTACATTTCTGCAGCTAAAACGGCTCTTACACCGGCTGTTCTGGGCTTCCTGGATCGCTAATCATCCTCATTTGCATGCTATTTGGCTGCAAGTGAGGTGATTAGCTTATCCACGCCCACTCTATGTAAGAGCCGTTTTAGCTTGTCTCTTACACGGACTTTGGGCTGTTCCTGGATTGCGAAGGCTGCATGGAGTCTTACACTACTCTTAGACTCCGTGCAAGCCTTCGTGAATCCGGCCCATTGAGTGTAAAAAATTTAAATTTATAGAAATGTGCAACCTTCAAATGAATATTACTATGGAAAGGCACAAATTTTACACAAGAAATCAAAAGCCTGGTGAAACTGTTGCAGCATACATTACAGACATAAGAAATAAAGCTAAAACATACAGATTTGGTGATCTAACAGATGAGTTGATAAAAAAAATGCCTTGCATGTGGTGTTGATAATGATGCTGTGAGAACGATTTTTCTTCAAGATAGTGAATTAACATTGAGCAAAGACATTGAGATTTGCCAAATACATGAGCTTACAGAAAAGAATATGAATGCGCATACAAATGAGAAAAACATGTCTGCATACCTCTCAACTGTCCCTGATTTTCAGGGATGTCCCTGATTTTGACTTAAATTTTAACTCTGTCCCTCTTAATCCCTCCTAAAACTAGTGACTTTTGGAGGAAAGCTGGTGAATTACACTTAATGAATAATGACAATAATTAAGAGTTATAAACTTCTTTTACCTCAGAAAATGTGTATTAATTCATATGCTTTGATTTTGTCAATGTTTCAAGTTAATAACACTAATATTTTAAAAGTGTCCCTGATTGTCCCTGATTTTTTCTTGACTTGTCCCCGATTCTGTTGAAATTTGTCCCCAATTGGTTGAGAGGTCTATGTCTGCAGTATCTGGTAGTGCAAATGTTGACAGTTTGCAACAGAAAGTTAAGATGAAAAAGAAATATAAACTGAAGGGCAGTGCCACACCCAACCTCATTGTTAACTGTCGCAATTGTGGAGGCAGTTATAAACCTAAAAGGGAAAAGTGTTTAGCTTTTGGTCAATAATGTCACAGATGTAAAAAGTGGAATCATTTCAAAAGGCTTTGCAAATATAAAATGCCACAAACTTATGTTAAAAGAAAGTATCCAAAGAAGCCAGTAGATCAGACAGAGACTGTAGCAAACTCTGAGAGCTATGAGCAAGCTTTCTGTGTTGATTGCATCAGTGTGATCAATGAAACAGTTAATACAGTAGACTATCAGCAAAGAGTGAAATATTTTGTACTATACACATTAATGGGAAACCTGTAGATTTTAAAGTAGACACTGGATCTAAGTGCAATGTTATATCTGCACAAATGTTTGCTAAAGTAAAAGCTGGTGAGAAACTTGATTCAACAAAGTGTGCAAAACTAGTTGCTTATGGTAGTGAAGAGATTCAAACTGATGGCGCAGTAGTTCTTTCCTGTCATTCTGCTGGATACAGCTATGACTTGCAGTTTTATGTAGTCAAAAGACACTTGCAGTCTCTGTTAGGCCTCAAAGACAGTCTGAGAATGGGACTGATTTAATTTAATAAAGAGGTCCACCATTTGTTTGTTTGTTTGTGTCTTTCGGCTTTTCCTGGTTAGGGGTCGCCACAGTGGAACTCCGGTCCGCTAATGATTGGCAGTTGATTTTTACATACCGGCTTGCTAGGCCTGACGCACAACCTTCAACGAAGGTACGCCTATTCACGCATGTCACCACACAGAAGACGCTCTAGCTGAGAATCGAACCGGACAGCGTCTTACTGTGAATTACAATGATAGTTTTACACAGAATGTTTTTAGTGAATATGTTGCTATTTTCAAAGACGATCTTGGAAAACTTCCAATCACCTATTCCATGTAGTTAAACCATGAAATAAGTCCAGTTGTTAGACCAGCACAGAAGATTCCAGTAGCAATGCAGAGCAAAGCAAAAGCAGAACTAGCGAAAATGGGGAATTTAGGAGTCCTTACTCCAGTAGAAGAACCAACTGAATGGCTATCTTCCATGGTCATAGCTCATAAGAAAGTCTCAGATGATATTCAAATATGTATTGATCCAAGACACTTAAACAAAGCACTTAAGCGTCCTCATCATCCAATGCGTACTGTAGAAGTGGTAGCCGCTCTCATGCCAAATTCCACTGTCTTAGATGCAAAAAGCTCTTTTTGGGAAATTTCGCTGGGTTGCAAATCTTCATTGTTAACTACATTCAGTACACCATTTGGTAGACACAGATTTTTGAGAATGTTATTTGGAATAACTTTTGCCAGTGAAGTCTTTCAATGTGTCATGGAACAAATTATTTTCTGGTTACCCATGTGCTATTATAGTAGACAATATTATTATTGGTGGCAATGGTGAAGACAAACATAACAGAAACCTCAGAAAAGTTCTAGACCATGCAAGTGAAGTAAATCTCAAACTGAAATCTCAGAAATGTAAATTCAAACTGAAAGAAGTTACTTATTTAGGACATTTGTTTACCAGTTCTGGCTTACACCCAGGTCTGTCTAACCAAGCAGCAATTCTTGAGATGCCAGTTCCAGAGAATGTCACATCTTTATGTTTTCTTGGTATGGTCAACTATTTAGGAAAGTTCATCCCAGAGTTTTCTGAGCCATTACATGAGTTGACATGCAAAAATGTAAACTGGTCCTGGTTGGAACAACACCAAAGAGCATTTGATATTCTGATGCAGAAAATTACCAATCCACCCATATTGAGATATTATGATGTTCAAAAATCTGTAACTCTTTCTTGTGATGCTTCAAAGTATAGCCTTGGTGCAGCATGTCTTCAAGAAGGCATTCCAGTAACCTATGCATCATGAACTTTAACCCAAACAGAGATGCATTATGCACAAATACAGAAAGAACTCTTGGCTGTAGTGTTCGCATGTTCGAAGTTTATTGATTATATTTATGGCAGACATATCCAAATAGAGACTGATCACCAACCACTAGTGACAATTTTGAAAAAACCAATGCATACACTGAGGGTAATGCTACTCAATGCTAGAAGTCTAAATCTCAAAATGCACTCACTCGAGGCACTCCTTAAAATGGAGAACATTGATATCTGTGCAGTGACTGAGACCTGGTTCAAGGCTCCAGAGAGCACCCCTGCATTACCAGGCTATAACTCATACCACACTTTTCGGCAATCTAACCTGGACCGTAACACCAAAGGTGGAGGTGTGTCCATATTCATTAAGGATATCTACACCTCCAGGCTAGTTACTCAGCATAATGCATCCAAGGTTATCCAAGTGTAACTAACTCTGGGAAAAACTGCAATCCAAATTGTAGCTTGCTACAGATCCCCCACCATGCCCCAGGATTCCCACTCCTCTTTTCTTGATATACTGGAAAATATTAGGGTTCAACCAAACACCCTAATAATGGGCCATTTCAACTACCCCACCATTAACTGGGAAAACTACTCATGTACCAACTCCTTTGCTCAACGCTTTCTGGAATTCAAAAATTTCAATGCCCTGGATCAACTTATCCACACCCCTTTTAGGGGCAACAATATCCTAGACCTAGTCATTACCAACATGAGTGACCGGTGTTCCATACCTAAAGTCATCTCCTCGTTGGTCAGATCTGACCATAAGCCAATCATCCTTGATATCCACATCCTGCTCCCACCCCCCATTAAGGAAACCATAGTAAAATATTTCTCCAAAGCCAACATCATGCTTTCTAAGACAGAAGTGGCGAACTTCATGACATCCATGCAGAAGGACAATACAGTTACAACTGCTGAATCCTACATAAATGCACTCTATAAGGACTTACACGAGTGCATGGATCGTGCTGTCCCAAACAGAACCAAGACACTATCCTCCAAAAAAAGGAAGCCAATCTGGTGGTGTCCTGCCATAAACAAACTCTACAACAGAAAGAAGAAACTGTGTCAAAAGAGAATAGACTCCCATGAGTGGAGGAGCTCCCTGGTCAGCCTCAGTAGGAAGCTGAGATCCCTTATAAGATCCTCCAAAGCTATCTACGAAGAATAAATTGTCACTGATTCTAAGGACAACCACAAAGCATTCTATAGCTATGTCAAGAATCTCAAAGGCAACACCCAGATGTGGTCTGAGTTACAGCACAACAGCATGGAAATTACAGAACCAACTGATATTGCCAACATCCTGGCAGATAGGTTCAGTGTTAACTTTACCCCCCTCTCACCCCCTAAAGGGCCCATATCTATACAGGAAGAATGCTGAGTCCATGTAATCACAACTACACAGGTAAAAGCTGCACTCTTTAAAGCCAAAAACACAGCATCCATGGGACCGGACAACATCCCAGGTTGTGTTTTACACGAACTTCAGAACAAACTGGCTCCCCACCTAAGCGCCATGTTCAATCATAGCCTCATGTCAAGCTTTGTGCCCACTGAATGGTGCACAGCAACAGTTATTTCACTCCACAAAGGGGGAGCCACCATTGATTCTGGGAACTATCACCCTATTAGCCTGATGAGCCTGGTATGCAAGGCCGTGGAATGAATCATCACAGAACTCATAAACAAAGACATTGGCAACCTCCAAAATCTGGACTCCACCCAGTTTGGGTTTGTGAAAGGCAGATCATGCCTCCTGAACCTGATCGACTTCTTTGAGGCAGTCACCAAAGCTGTAGGCAGGGGTAAGGTGGTTCACACAGTCTATCTTGACCTTGCCAAGGCTTTTGACACCATCCCCTATTCTGGAATTATAGCTAAACTCAATAAACTAGGTATAAATCCCTATGTCACAAGATAAGTTGCCAAATGGCTCACTGACAGAACCCACACTGTAAAAGTTGCAGACTCCAAATCTGACTTCAAACCAGTGACAAGTGGAGTACCACAGGAATCAGTCCTGGGACCTGTCCTATTTGGTATCTACTTCTCTGAAGTACAGGCTAACACAGAAAGCCTCTGGATAATGAAGTTCACAGATGTCTGCAAACTAGGAGTCATAGTCGAGTCTCCAAATGATGTGGACATCCTACAGAAGGGCCTCACTGAGAAAGATGTCTGGTGTCAGAGCCATGGCCTCAAGCTCAATGCCAAAAAGTGCATCGTCATCCTCTTTGGTAAAAAAATCTGTACCCATGGACTACCACATAGGCGGCAGTCTACTTAATGCCAAATGTGTGATAAAAGACCTTGGGTCCCAGGTGAACAGTAGTTGCTCCTTTGATAATCATATTGCCACAGTAGTCAGGAAATCCTTCTATGTGGCACACCTCATCACAAAAGGGTTCTCATCCTGGAAAAAAAGGTCATTGTTCCCCTCTACTCAACACTCATTAGACCCATTATAGAGTACAATGCCCCTTTTGGAATGTACCTCACAAGACATCAGCTGGAAAGGTCACAGAAGTACCTCACAAAGAGGATTACTGTCCTTAAACAGATGCCCTACACTGACTGCCTCAAAAACTCCAGCTTTACTCCATAGCATATCGCCTACTCCAAGGTGATCTCTGCCTAACATATAAAGCTATGTCAAACCCAGAGCTGTTGGACATGCTACACCTAAAGAAATACCAATCACTCCAAACTACATGCTCTAGGGACCTAAACCTTGTCACCACAATAAACATGACATGCTGGAGGGATAGATTCCTGTCCTAGAGACTTCCCATATTCTGGAACAAGCTACCCAGCTATGTCAAGCAAAGCTCCTTATTAGCACTCTTCAAGAAAAATCTTAATGAGTGGATGGGAAATAGGAAATACACCCTGGGGATCACTTCTGTGGCTCTGCTGGACATGGGCCCAGGAAAATAACTTTCTTGGGTGGCGTAAGCCAGGGAACTTTGTTGGCTAGGCTTACTTAGGCCCCTGGGCCAATAGCCTAGTACCTACCTATGAACCTAAGAACATATGATGTTAACACTCCAAAAGTATAATTTCAATATTCTTTACAAAAAAGGCAAATACTTGTACCTTGCTGATGCTTTATCACACACACCCAGACAAATGACAGAGCAGCATGAAAACAAAAGAACAGACTTTGAAGTAATGGAAAAACAGACATTTTTTGTCATCTCAGACCCAGTTCTCCAGAAGCTGAAAAATGTTATCAGTCAAGGATGGCCAACGTGACAAACCAGTTTACCACTTGACATCCATCAGTATTTTCCTTACAGAGATGAACTCACAAAGGAAGATGAAATCATTATGAATGGTCCAAAAGTGATAATTCCTAGAGCATTACAACAGGAATGTATCAAAATTTTGCATCGTGGTCACTCAGGTACTGATTCAACCAAAAGAAGGACAAGAGGCATAGTATTTTGGCTTTCTATGTCCAAAGATATAGAGAAGGAAACTCTAGCATGTTCACTTTGCAACAACACCAAACTGCATCAACAAAAAGAACCACTTCAGCTACACCAGATTCCTGAATTACCATGGTCGATGGTTGCCACAGATAGTTTCAAATGGAATGGTCAGCATTACTTAATGTTAGTAGACTCTTATTCAAATTGGTTTGAAATTGTCCTACTTCCTAACTTGATGTCCAGCACTGTCATTACAAAATTGAAGAAACATTTTTCTGTCCATGGTAGTCTGCACAAAGTCATGTCTGGCAATAGTACACAGTTTACAAGTCAGCAGTTCAAGACATTTGCTGAGTCTTGGGACTTTGTTCATATTACCAGTAGTCCTGACTATCTACAGTCCAATGGGTTAGCTGAATGTACAGCTCAGAGTGCAAAATGTTTGTTGGAGAAATCCAAGAGAAATGGGACCAATGTTTTCCTTAACTTACTCAATCTCCTAAACATTCCTCAAGACAACTTGCTTGGTTCACCTGCTCAAAGATCAATGTCTAGACAGACTAGAACAACTTTTCCAATTGGTAAACAATTGTTAGCACCAAACGCAAAGAACAATAGAGTGGTCAAGACTCAACTTTCGAAAAAACGTCAGTCACAAAAGTCGTACTACAATAAGACCAGTAAATCCCTTAGACCATTGCTACAAGGAGAAGTTGTAAGAATGAAAACATCTAAAGAATATTACTGAGTGGGAATTGTGAAAAACATTTATGAAGAACTGAGATCTTACATCAAACAAACTGAAGGAATGGATTTCAGAAGGAATCAAAGACATGTGTTACCTGTCTCCAAACATACGACACAGAGTTTGCCTGTACCAACTAATCTAATTCCCAGAATGACACTACATCTGTTTGAATTCAAAAGGACGGTGTGCTTCCTTCAAATAATGTTGATATAATCCCTGATGTTCCAGTTTTAAAAGAATCCTTAGATACGTATTTCCTTTTTGCCTTTACATAAAAAGGCATCTTTGAAAACTGTTAACTGCAATAATTTATTCTTCTCAATCTTTTTGCTGGATTCTGAAAATGGGTGATAAATATATAACTGATGGGACATACCACTGTGCATGGATTCCTTCTGATGTTAGGCATGGCTTCCAGTCTTACCATGACAATGGAACAGCAAAAAAGTCCATGCCGTATTTATGAATCAGGATCATGAGCCAGAAACTGTGTAGCCTTTCATGATCTCATAAAGTGCTGCACTCAGAAGATCATTAAATGTCCAAGGGTGAGCTTAAATATCTTTTAGCTGTACTCCCTCTGATGGACTTGACTTCACAACTACATTTCACTAATTTCTTATTGTTAAATGGATGGAGAGTCTACCCTTTTCAGAAGAGATTATTTAAAATCACATACTATAGGACCCCAGCCTTGGTTTCCACTTGTATTCATTTTAGTCAGTAGACTAAGATGTTACTATTCGACATGGAAATGACACTGTATTTTTCTTTCAGAAGATGACCCAGCCTAAAGCCTTCAGTGCTTTGGTCATCATGCATTCATTCTAAGGAGATATGGGTTGCTATGTTAATAAGCTTGCTTAATTTATACAAATGAAAGTATTCTGCTTAATTAATTGATTTTTTATATATTTTTTAACTACGTAGATTCATTTAGGCAAGGTTTCCTTCTGCAATGCATGCCTGTGATGTAATGCACTGAACTGCTAATTATATACTTCTTTTATCATATAATGAATATGACCTGGGAGCTGCATTCATATAACTAATGGTAATTCAAGAAATCATTCTATATTTTAAAAATGGTAATTTCCATTTTCTCTGTGCTGCTAGCCAAACCATTATCTGTGCAATAACCCTGCCTGTCCATTCATTCATCTTTGGGTAGCATCTGATCATTCGAGGTCATTCTTCCAACACTTATCATGGGTTTTTGCTAGTCCTAGCTCCCCAGGCCTAAAGGCAGTCTTAGCGTATATAGATCCAACAACACAGATGCTGAATATATTCACATGAGAGCACATATGCCTGCCTGATTGTAGTTCTGAAATGATCTGCTTAGTGGGCACATGCTCTTGGCCTTTCTCTTGCACATTCCTGCATGTTTCCCTAACTTCCGACAATTATCAGTCATGCAGCGAATAGAGATTCCTTGACCCCCCCAAAATGGGCAAACAGATAACAACTGCTCAATCCCATCAACTCCAGCCAGCTACTCCAGTATAATTAGTTATTGCATTTTTTAGAGCAATATGCTTTGTATTAAGAGTTTAGTACAGAGAGTTAAGACTATGGGCAGGATTCACGAAGGCTTGCACGGAGTGTAAGAGACGTGCAACACTCCATGCAAGCCTCGCAATCCAGGAACAGCCCTAAACTCCGTGTAAGAGACCAGCTAAAACGTCTCTTACACGGACTGGGCGTGGACATGCTAAATACCTCACTTGCATCTGAAAGGTATGCAAATGAGGTATATTAGCGATCCACAAAGCAGAAACCAGTCCATGTAGGAGACGTTTTAGCTGCAGAAATGTACTCAGTTGACAACTGAGTACATTTCTGCAAAATCCACAACGGAGCGATGTCAGCACCAAAAAAAGGTTGCATATGATTCAGGCAGCATGCCAATGGCCAAATATGTGGCCATTGGCAAGATAACCCAATGCAAAAATATTAAAAATATATTTTTTTTTTCGGCGATCGCCCATGTTTAAACCCAGCGCAGCCCCGCGCAAATGGGCTGCGCTGTATAAAACCATGAAAAAGAAGGTTATAAACCGGAATGATAATGCAGGGACCAGCAGACTAAAACCAACATGGCCACCGTGTAGTGGTTGCTAAGGGGGGAAGCTGAGTCTAAGACATGTAACTAAGCATTAGTAGGCAATCTCATGTAAATGAGGGTTCGGATACTGAATCACACAGTCACATACCAAATGAGCACAGTCTGAGTAGTGTAAGAGATACAAAAGGGGGAGGAATAGAGTAGGAGATAGGTGACATCACAGGGGGGAATAGTAGAAAGAAATGCAGTTCATTGGAGGCCAGTGTAACATGACAGATGACAGGCACAGATCATGGAAAGAGGTGTGCCACTAGATAAGTCATGGAAAGTCAAGAAATGGAAGGTGTACACTGTAACCTACACCAAAGTTTCTTGCTGGCCGTGCATGCGCACGTGTGCACACCATGAAGGGTGAGTAGGACAGTGTGCGCGCGTGTAAGGCAGTGTGAGCATGTGGGACCGTGTTGGGAGATGTTTAACACTGTTTGCGCAGGTGTGCACGCGTGTAAGGCAGGCTGAGTATGTTGGAGGCTGTTGGCAGACGTGTAACAGTGTTTGCGCGGGTGTACGCGTGTTTAAACCCGAATAAATAGATTCTGAACCATGTAAGCACGTGTGCGAGCGTGTAAGCCACTGTGAGCGTGTGTCAGATAGTATGCAAGTTGCTCCCCCCTGAGGAAACACAGAGGAAAAAGGAAGCAACATAATTAATAGGAAGCTAGCAGGGATAACTGCTGAAGCTAGCAGGTGAAAACAATTAGAAGCAGGCAATTACACAGGCAGAATAGTAGCCCAGCCCAGCACTTAAAACTCTGCAAACAGTAGTGCAGGATGTTTCCATTAAGAGACACTGCAAGACAGGAGTAAGCTAATAGAAGTGAAAACTGAAAAAGCTGAACTCAGAGCAGAAATGTTAGGGGCTGCCATAGCTGTCATAATGAGACATAGGCGACTTGCTGAGGGTGGTGACAATGCAGATGGTGCCAGACAACCCACAGTGAGGAGACGGAGAAGAGTGTACAGGCCCAGGGTCACCTACCACGGGTTACATGAGCTGGAGATAGTAGAGCTATAGAGTGGACAGAGAGCTCCTGCAGCAATTGTTGAGCTGTGCAGGCCACGCCTCACACACAGAACCAACAGAGGGGAACCCATCCCAGTGGAAACCAAGGTATGTGTTGGCCTAAGAATACTAGCAACAGGTACCTTCCAGAGACCAACTGGCGATATGATGGGGATATCACAGGCATCAGCCTCCAGGGTACTACACCAGTTCCTGGATGCCATGTCAGCACATGTCGGTGATCATGTATATTTCCCCAATGCCCGTGAGGTATTGGCCAGCAATATGCGTCTCTTCCAGCAAATAGCAGAATACCCTGAGGTACTGGGTGCTATAGACTGCACGCACATACGCATCAAGGCACCAGCTGGTGAGCGGGGTAGGGCCTACATTAACCGCAAGGGCTTCCCCTCCATCAACTGCCAGGTCGTGTGTGATGCCCAGGGCATAATAATGAATGTGTGTGCTGGCTGCCCTGGGAGTTATCACGATTCCCACATCTGGCATTTGACGCAGCTGTACCAGACATTTGCCAATGGGGACATCCCACACGGACACCTAGTGGGGGATGCAGGTTATGCACTGGAGCCATGGCTGATGACACCCATCAGAAACGCACACACACCTGAACAGGAATGCCATAATGAGGCACACGCACAAACACGTAATGTGATAGAGCGTGTGTTTGGGCTGCTCAAGTCACGGTTCCGCTGTCTGGACACATCTGGTGGAGCCTTGCAGTACACACCAACTACATGTACCCAAATTGTCATGGTATGCGCTATGCTACATAATATGATCTTGCGAAAACAGCTGCAGCAGGACCAGGATAGGGCCGGGCCAAACAGCCCCCCCACCATTGCCAAGGCCATCACAGGCAGAGCGTGACTCGGAGGAGGAACAACCTGAGCCTGCCCCAGTAGGCAGAAGGAGGCGTGCCCAGTATGCCCTGGCCTTGGCAAAGAGGCAACGCATAGCACATACACTGGCACAGTAGGAACCCTGGGAATGATACCCCTCTCTGACTCACTCATATAGTAACAGGGATGCCTAACATGACACAACCTGCTCTCAAACATGTACAGGGAGTGTAGTATGTGCATCCGACAGAGGCAGCCCTGCAGCACCACCTGAGGCATGATTGCCATGTGTTAAGCAATGTAACACCATCTAGTATATGCAAACATGAAGACCCTGCCTAACATCTCACCCTCACCAAGCATGATGCCACACTATGAAGACAAGAAGATCAAGTACAATAATTGGCTGAAGTAATGCAGTCAGTCAAAGGGGAGCCAATGTGTTACAGGCTGGGAAGATATGCGAGTTTGACATGATGCACCACCTGCTAGGGGTGGCATGCACCTATCATGCCATGCCCCATGGATACTGGCAAAGGCTGTCAGTACCCACAGCATGCCCTGAATAGGTAAGTCTCAAAACACAAACCCAACCTCATAGGTTCTACAAGGGATAGGAACCTAGATGTAATACTACCCCATGACAGATGTACAAACAGCAAGATGTGTGCAGTGTAAACGCACACAGTAAGGAGAATGTAGATACCAGTCCTGTAATAGAGAACTGGGCAAGGCTCACAGCAGCACCCTAACACTACCAGGTCACACCTCATACTGTGCTGCACAGCCGCAAAACATGGAACAAGCTACAAAAGGAGGGTGACTAGCAAGAAATGGCAAGAATAATCACACCCCCATGTTGGTACCACAACAAGAAGCAGCATGGAATATCCATGGTCAAATACCAATGGCTAAAACTGCCTCGCAGTATATAGCCTGCTGCAGACCACTGTCCTAATATCAGGAACAGCACCTGGCCTATGTCGGAATACATGAATATATCAAGCCCCCCAAACCACATTATATTGCTCGACTGAAAATACCCAGACATACACCGGTAGCATTGTACTAGCACCAACACAGTAGGAGAAAATTACCCAGATTCCATAAACCAAAATGCCCAGGAACAATGTACTACCCCACAAGAGGGTAAGCATACTTGATGTGATAATCAGCAACATGTGTACTGGATGGCAAGATGAGAAGTGTACCCCTCACTGGTAAGACCAGACCATAGAGTAAGCACACTGGATATACACACCCTGACCCCAGTCCCTGGCCAGAATACCACAGTGAAAAACATGTGTAAAGTATAGGTTGCAGCCCTCAAAACCGATGTTGAATCCACAAAAGGCCCTGTGCAAGTGCAGAATATGGGACACACCACAGAACATGTTATACAGGCATTCCATGAACACAGCCAGGAATGCTTGGAGTATGCAATCACAAATAACAACAGCACACAATGCCATACACGCAGACATCTGGCATGCTGGGCTCCAGCCATTACCAAACCATGCAAGAGAATGAGGAAGATACCACATGATAGAGCAAACATAAAAAGGGAAATAATCACTGACCAGTAGTATGGCAACAACATATGTCCACACATACAATCCACTAAGTCCAGCCACAACAAGTATAACCTATGAATCCAGAGGCAATGTGATGCCAGTACCAAGTACACAGACAACCACAACACCCCCGAATAAATACAAACATATGTGATAGATGCATCCATGTATCCAAAGCAGAGGTTGAGCTCCAACAAGTCAGTACTGTCAACACTAGTCAGGAGGAGAAGGTAACCACATACACCACAAACCCAGTCCCACATAGACCTACCACAACTGTAAACCAAACACATAAACACAGAAAAATATTCCTGGAGGCCTTAATTACAAACACACCACACCAACAGACGCCTCCAAAGTAGATCACAAGCAACCACAACCTTCAAACATAGCACATGCAACGAATAGTACGCAAAGCTGGTGTGCCAAACAGTCACAGGCCCGAAGGAGAAACAAATGCCTGATACAGTCATAATAGGTGTCTGTATAGGCAGAAACACAGCTGTCCCACTCACCAGATTGAACAAGGGAAAGGGTAGAGTAATCTGCTTGTAGGTAGCCACAAAATGCCACTTAACACAAGTACCCAGGTCACCCCAAAGCAAGCAGAAATATGATGCACTCAATGTCCATGCTGGTGTGAGTTACCTGAGATGTACCTCCCTGGTCAACAACAAATGAGACATGGATGGTCCCTCCGAGTATGTACCCCAGGGCGGGATGACACTGGCTGTGTGCAGCATCCAACCCTCACCAAGAATGATGCCACAGTACAAACACAGAATGCTCATGTTTAACAGCTGGCACAGTTACAGCTGTCAGTCCAAGAGGGTGTAATGTGTGTCTGCTTGAGATGTCAAGCATGACAAGCCATGCTGCTGTTACAGGGGTGGCTGTCAGCTGTTACCCATGCGCCTGGATACTGGATAAGGCCTTTGCTGCCTCCATAGAGCCGTATGTAGGCAAAGCCAAAAAGACTACCCACCACCCTAGAAAACATAAGTGGTAGGAAACATAAGGGTAATGCTGACCAATGCCAGATGTGTAAACTGCAATATGCATGCCCCTGAGGCACTTCCCATTATGGAGAACATTGATGCCTGTCCAGTGACAGAAGCCTGCTGCAGGCCTAGTGATACCACACCAGCACTACTAGGTTATACCACATACCATGTGTTATGGCCCCAACACCTGCACCAAGACATCAAAGGACGGGGAGTATCCATATGCAGCACAGACACCCATATAGCCAGGTAACTGACAATGCACAAAGCAGCGGACACCACCCATGTGCACATAACTGTAGTCAAAACTGCTGTACAGTCTGTAGCATGCGACAGACCACACTCTCACACACAAGAACCCCACCCAGACATCCAAAGACACTGGACAGTATGGATGTCCCACCAAATACCAGACAAGGTACACAAAGTACCACATAGGTGTCAAACCATTATGTATGCAAGGAGTCATCAGGGACCTAGGGACACAGGTCGACATTAATCTGTCATGTGACAGCCACAATGCCAATGTGGCTATGAAGACTGTTGATACTGGACACCGTATCATGAAAGGATTCACACCAACATCAACAGAGGTCACTGTGCCGCTGTACTGTTCCCTTATCAGACCCATAATCTAGTACAATGACTCATATGGGATGTACCATACGTGACACCTGCAGTGGTTCGGAAGACCTCATAGTTACCCCACCAACAGGATAAAAGGTGCGAAATATATGTCATATGCTGCCTGGCTGTAGATACCCCAGCTGACTGCAGTCACACACACTGCCTACACAGAGGCATTGTATGTCTGTTGTACCAGGTCATGTCCAACACAGGAGTAATGGACATGCTACACCACAGGAAATCAAAGCCATTGGAGCTGTGAGAGTCACAGATGTCAACCTCAACACATAATGAAATAAGATGTGCTGGAGGGACAGATACATAACCCATAGGCTCCCCACACCCAGAAACAGGATCCCAATCCATGGTAGGCAGAACCCCTCACTGACACCCCTCAACAGGAATATTGCCAAGTGGATGGATGACCGTACATGTATACTGGGGGTCCCCACTGTGTCACGACCAGACAGAGGCACAGTGAAGAACCTCATAAATGGCCATAATTGAACATAGCAAGGGGTGGCGAAAGACACACACACTCTAGCTAGGCTTACCAATGGCCTAGGGTGTCTAGCCTACTATGAACCCATGAACCTATGAATATACAATACGTACAGGACACAAAGGATAATCACAAGGCTTACCCAACTGATGGTAGGAACCATGTTGGGCATCCACAGATATGCTCCGAATCACACAGATATTACAAACAACATACCAAACACACACACATATTGCTAACATACAACCTGTCAGGTGCAGTGCAAACACCCCCCCCCCCGAGTGCAAAATACCTATCCCAGCAGTTAGTCCCCTGACATTGCAGATGCTGAGGTAACAGCCATCATCTGCAAAGCAGAACACACAGCAGCAAAGGTATGTGATGGTGTCCTGTGCTGAGGCCAACATGGACCCCAAGAGTAATGGAATGCAAAATCACACTACTGGCCAATGTCAGCCTTACCACAAGGTATGTACCCAAAGAGCAGTGTACAACAACAGTGGTCCATCACAACAAAGGTGTTGCCTGAATGGATACTCCAAACTACCACCCCAGGATCCTGACAAGCTTGTTCTGCACAGCTATGGAAAGGATCAGTATGTACCGCAGACAGAAGGCTAATGTGGACCTACTGATACCGGACCCTACACACTGTGGCTGTTGTAACTGCAGAACCGCCCCCTAAACATGTCTGACCCATTTGAAGCAGTCATTAAGGTCATTGATGAGGGCTATGTGGTCCACACAGCGTAGCTGGACCGTGCACATGCTTCTAGACAATACCGTACGTGTTCAGTATGGATATGTTCACCAGCTTAAATATATACCCCTATGTCAGTAGAGGGGTTGCAAAGCAGACCAAGGACAGAACTGACATGGTCAGACATGCTGCATCCATGTCAGACTACAAAGCGGATATGAGTGGCATCCCACAAGGCCTGGTCTTGGCCCCCCCACCCCCGTTCTGTATACATGTCCCATAGGTATAGGCCAACATGGAAGGACTGTGACTGAGCATGTATGCAGAGGAGTACAAACAGCCCACCGTATCCGACCCCCAGCTGTCACAAGCAACCCACAAAAGGGCCACCTACAAACAGACAACTGTAGCCATAGCCATGTCAGCAGGCTAATCGCAGAACTGTATATAGACAACCACTGTGGATATACAGTAAGTGCCCACAAATTACCACACAGGTGTTAACCCATGAGGCACCTAACATGTAATGTGAGACCTGGGTACAAAAGGTGATAAATAACCTGCACTGGACAAACATGTGTCTGTAGTGTTCGCAGAAACATGTATCATATACCCACCCAAACATGAAGGCTGGCAGATGTAGATAAGGGGAACTCACTCTGGCTTTGCAGCCATCCTCCATCAGCATCACAACTGACTACAATAGCCCCTGTGGGATATACCACAGCAGACACCTCCAACAACTGTAAAGTCCACAACAGTACCCCACCAGGGGTAGCAAAGAGCCTGAACAGATGCCATGTGTTGCCTGAGTAAACAAACTGCAGCCCCACACACTGCCATCCTTCCCGGCTACAGGAAAGCTGTGCCTGATGTATGATGCCATGTCCAACCTGGAATGAATGAACATGTTGCACCTTGTACAATCTGAATGGCAGTGAGCTATGCACATGAGAGACCTGAACCCCAGCACTGACATACATAGGACAAGCTGTACAGAATGATCCATAACACAGAAGGCACCCCCACACTTCAGTAAACTCCTGTTACAGGTCAGCCAGAGTGCCACATATCGACACCCCTCAAGAGGCATCCTGATGAGTGTATGGGAGATGGTAGGCTACCCTGGGTATCACTGTTATGTCAGAGGTAGACAGAGGCACAGTATACCAACCATGACATATGTAATGGCAAACTCCAGTTAGAATGTGTGTCGAAGGACAAACACACTCTGTGACTACCATCAGAAATGGCCTACGGAACATCTCTAATGTTTGCCAATGTCCACCCATGTTGTGGAATACACTAGCAATGTTGGACGAGCCTGGTGTAGGTAGTCCATATCTGAACATATTGCAACATGGTCATATGTGCACAACTGGCCCCTACACAGTCTGTCGTGCTCACTATGAAGATGTCAAGCAGTAATAGGACTAAAGCCCAGGATACTGTCCACTACAGTGAAATACCGAACCAGTACACTATACGGTACTACAGTGTTAGGTCATTATGAAAGTATGTTGAGAACTGTCTGCAAAGTATCCCATGCAATTCCTGCAGGCACAGTATAATCCCTGTTGTGGCAGACATGAAGCAGTTGGCCAGTTAGTACACAACATGACACCCAGCACACAATCATAAACGCAGGATAATGTCGAAGGTCACACACACCCAAATATGTGTTGGACTTCAGAGTACAACATATGGAAAGCTCACACTGGGCATGCTCGCACACTTTGATAAATGAGGCATATGTCAGACAACATGCCATGGAAAGGCTGAACTGGGCATGCTCACACACTTAGGCCATATCTCCGTGTAGCAGTTGGCCACACATATCTGGTATTTGTAATGTGTCAGTCCAGGAACCAACCACAACACAGCAATCAGCCCAGTGCACACAGTAAATGACCACAGAGACATAAGTGATATAGTGGATCGCCATATGCAAACATCTGCCACAGATACACAAGTTGGTCATAGGAACAGGGAATGCTATGGCAATAAAGACCTGCAAACAGTAGAACAGCACAACAAATATTGTGCATCCGACAATTGAACATATGGGTGTAGAGGTCAATACTAGGCTTCTTGCCCCAGGGAATGGCAGCTCAGCCAGAGTGTGCTTGGCATCTGCATCCCCAGGATAGTAGGCTACCGTGCCACTGTAAAGTAGGTCACAGAAGGCGACATGTGAGGCTAGTGAGCTGTGCCTCTGTCAAGCAGGGGCACCGTGGAGGTCTCAGGGATTGAATGTGCTAAGCCACAGCCATGTTGTCGGTGTGTGCTGTGAGAGGGTTGCTGAGGATCTCTGACAGTAGGTGTCCGTCAATAACAAACTGAGGGGAGTCCTATCTGCATTCTCTGGACGAGTCCACTGTCAACACTGTGTTGTAATGAGTATGTGTGAATGAAGTGCCATGCTGGAACCGCCCACAGATGTCCTCCCTCTGTGGGCTACAGCTCTGCAATGTATTAGGTCGCTCTGTCTGTTGAACGGCGCATATATGGCCGGTGTACAGCTGACAGGTGTCTTGTTGTGGAGCAGTCATGGGTATATGTGGGATAGCATGACCAATGCAAACTGTACACATGCTCATAGGATGCAAGTGTCAAGGATTATGCTGAGTGGCCAGTATAGTCCTCCAGCATGGGTCCTCTGAAGTCATCCACCCCAGTCTACACAAGTGTAGAGTCTGCTTGTGCTAAACACAGTTTGTGTGCAGTGACAACCTTGCCTGGGGGTGGAGATGAGATATGGATGTCCAGGGAAAGGTGGACATGGGCAGATATCAACAATGGTGGTCTACCTCTGGTGTGGAACAGTGAGTACCCACGTTGCAGATGGACAGGTGCAATATGTATTCACCCATGTGGCTGTGGTGTGTGGTTCTGCCATAGCACATGGACCCACAAATTGTAGTGGCGGTAGGGTAAAGTGGTAGAGGCCTGGGTAGTTCTCACACACAATATGCCTGTACCTGATGTTAACAACTGGAATGGTGTATGTGAATAACTGCATATCCTGGCACTGTTCCCAGGGAAGCTAAGTGTGTGTCCTGAATGTGGGTGTGGTGTTCTGGACTGGTTGTGTTGTGTGTTACAGGTCCTGTGGTCCCAAAGCATGGTATAGAACATAACCTGCCAGTGCGATGTGCATATCTGACCCTGACGTAGGTGGCTGCAAATGCATATATATGCTATCCCCCACCTGACAGGTAGTATTACATCTACATACCTCTGTGGAAATAAAGATGTCAGCATCCTAGAAATACTACAGGTGCAGAGCAGACACCCAGTAATTCGGATAGTGCGCTCTGCTAATGCGTCTCCCTCAAGTGTCATAATATAGTTAGGTAGTGGTTTGAATCCTGCAAATGGCAAGTGTGTGTGTTTGGATGAGGGGGATTATGGTGTGTGTGCAAATATGTATGAGAGAAATGTCCCTTTTGGCAACTGGGCGAACACACTACAGGATGCACACTTCCCTTTCTAAACACAGATGATGTCAGCACCCTATAAGTACAGCAGGAGAAAGAAAGCCTTCCAGTAATGTGAATAGCGCACTCTGCTAATGTGTCTGTCTCGAGTGTCATAACATAGTTAGGTAGTGGTTTGAATCCTGCAAATGGCAAGTGTGTGTGTTTGAATGAGAGGGGTTACTGTGTGTGTGCAAATATGTGTGAGAGAAGTGTCCCTTTTGGCAACTGGGAGAACCCACTACAGGATGCACACTCCCCTTTCTAAACACAGATGATGTCAGCACCCTATAAGTACAGCAGGAGAAAAGAAGCCTCCCAGTAATGTGAATAGCACGCTCTGCTAATGCATCCGTCTCAAGTGTCATAACATAGTTAGGTAGTGGTTTGAATCCTACAAACGGGAAGTGTGTGTGTTTGGAAGAGGGGGGTTATTATGTGTGTGCAAATATGTATGAGAGAAATGTCCCTTTTGGCAACTGGGAGAACACACTACAGGATGCACACTCCCCTTTCTAAACACAGATGATGTTAGCACCCTATAAGTACAGCAGGAGAAAGGAAGTCTCCCAATAATGGGAATAGTGCACTCCGCTAATGCGTCCGTCTCGAGTGTCATAACATAGTTAGGTAGTGGTTTGAATCCGACAAATGGCAAGTGTGTGTGTTTAAATAAGGGGGGTTACTGTGTGTGAGAAAAATCCCCCTTTTGGCAACTGGGAGAACACACTACAGGATGCACACTCCCCTTTCTAAACACAGATGATGTCAGCACCCTATAAGTACAGCAGGAGAAGGGAAGCCTCCCAATAATGCAAATAGCATGCTCTGCTAATGCATCCGTCTCAAGTGTCATAACATAGTGAGGTAGTGGTTTGAATTCGGCAAGTGTGTGTGTTTGGATGAGGAGAGCTATTGTGTGTGTGCAAATATGTATGAGGAAAATGTCCCTTTTGGCAACTGGGAGAACACACTACAGGATGCACACTCCCCTTTCTAAACACAGATGATGTCAGCACCCTATAAGTTCAGCAGGAGAAAGGAAGCCTCCCAATAATGTGAATAGCGCACTCTGCTAATGCATCTGTCTTGAGTGTCATAACATAGCTAGGTAGTGGTTTGAATCCTGCACGTGTGTGTGTGCTTGAATAAGGGGGGTTACTGTGTGTGTGCAAATATGTGTGAGAAAATTCCCCTTTTGGCAACTGGGAGAACACACTGCAGGATGCACACTCCCCTTTCTAAACACAGATGATGGCAGCACCCTATAAGTACAGCAGGAGAAGGAAAGCCTCCCAGTAATGCGAATAGTACGCTCTGCTAATGCATCCGTCTCAAGTGTCATAACATAGTTAGGTAGTGGTTTGAATCCTGCAAATGGCAAGTGCGTGTGTTTGGATGAGGGGGGTTATTGTGTGTGTGCAAATATGTATGAGAGTAATGTCCCTTTTGGCAACTGGGAGAACACACTACAGGATGCACACTCCCCTTTCTAAACACAGATGATGTCAGCACCCTATAAGTACAGCAGGAGAAAGGAAGCCTCCCAGTAATGTGAATAGTGCACTCTGCTAATGTGTCCGTCTCGAGTTTCATAGCATAGTTAGGTAGTGGTTTAAATCCTGCAAGTGTGTGTGTTTGAATGTGGGGGGTTACTGTGTGTGTGCAAATATGTGTGAGGGAAATGTCCCTTTTGGCAACTGGGAGAACACACTACAGGATGCACACTCCCCTTTCTAAACACAGATGATGTCAGCACCCTATAAGTACAGCAGGAGAAGGGAAGCCTCCCAGTAATGTGAATAGCGCACTCCGCTAATGCGTTTCCCCTGCGTATCGTAATTTAGTTAAGTAGGAGTTTGAAACCTGCAAATAACATGTGTGTGTGTTTGGATGTGGGGAGTTTGTGTGTGTGCATTTCCGTATGAAAAACATGTTAGTTTTGGCAATCAGGAGATCACACTACCTGATGCACATTACCCTTTCAAAATACTGATGTTGTCAGCACCCTATAAGTATAGCCAGAGAAGATGAACTATCTAGTAAACTGAATAGTGCGCTTAGTTAGGTAGGGGAATGAATCCTGCAAATGGCAAGTGTGTATGTGTGTGGGGGTAGTAGGGTGTGTGTAAATGCAAGTGTGAGGGAACCGATCCTTTTGGCAAATACTACAATACACCAGATGCTGCATACTCCCCCAGTAAACACAGGGGATGTCACCACACTATCAGCACAGCCAAACAGGGCTAGTTGGCTAGTGTCCTAACCTGTGTGATACCCATGGAGGTCGCTATGTAAACCATGTCCTGCAGCAGAAGGCAGTATGTGTGTACCAAGGAGCTTTGCCATTATACATCGGGCCATGGGTGTCACGTGCAAGATGACCTCTGCTACTGTGTCTATTACCATTGTCAGAGTACAGATAGGTATGTTTTGGTAACCCACAACTGTCACGTGTGGTTGTGGCACACAGTATGACCTTGTGTGGGTGTTTGTACATAACAATGCATGCCATTGCCTAAACCAGCAATGGCATTGCACACATGATGTATGTGTGTGACACATACACATAAATACCTGTGACCTGCAGTAGTTACCATGTCTGACACATGCTTCGTGTGGATAAATGGTATTAGCAATGTATACCAATACGACTGTGTCTTACTGTGCAGGGTCCGCACATGGTATGTCCCTATACAGTGTGGGTGTCTATGGTGAAAGACCTACAGCAGGGGATACACAACTGGTCTGGGCCATATAGTGTACATGTAGTCGATGTACAGGTGCTGCATGTTCCCACCTGTTGTGGTAGTGGTAACATGTCATTCCACTGTAATTCGGTGACCACATGCTGTGAACTTTTCAACTAGAGTGTTGTAGCTACAGTAATGCTCACACACAATGTTTGGCTGGATGCAGTACGGCCTTATAAACACAGTTCATGAGACTGTCATATTGCCGGTGTTGTTATGGAGGATAGGTGGTCTTCCTGTGTATGTAAGGGTTGTGTGTGCCAGGCTATGAACCAGATGGCAGTCCGACACACTGTCAGCTGCACATGAGTAGGCCCTGATGGTTTGTGCTGTGCCAACAACCTGGAGGTGTGTGTATCTGTGTTACCTTGGGATACCACCCCCCTATCCATGTGTGTTACATGTGTAGGGGACGACAGGCATGGTATGGGGCATAACCTGTCAGTGATGGGTAACACCTGTGAGACATGAATCATGAACCTGGTACTGCACAGACATTGCAGTTCACCATGCTGAGGGCAGTGTCTGGTGCATGCATCTTCCAGTGTACACTGCTGTTGTTGTGTAGCAGCACTGTTAGTGTCCTAACCTGTGTGATACCCACGGAGGTCACTATGTAAACCATGTCCTGCAGCATAAGGCAGTATGTGTGTACCAAGGAGCTTTGCCATTATACATCGGGCCATGGGTGTCACGTGCAAGATGACCCGTGCACATCATTGTGGCTTCCCTAGCATGTAAGCACACGCTGACAGCCAGTGGATACCCTATGAATGACAGTGGAGACTGAGCATAATGTAGACATACAACACCCTTCCCACATATAGTGGTAGAATACCTGGTGAGGGTATGTTGGCAACTAACATCAGGCTCATACTGGCCTGTGCCACATGCTGAGAGATCCATTCTATGTTCCCTATCATGTAATCCAGGGAGGTATGTCTCAGGCAGCCACACTGGCATGGTCAATGAGTGAGTCATATCTGTCCATGCCTCTGACTGACCTGTATGCATGTGTGCTGTGGTGGACCATAGTGCCCCTGAGTCATATCACTATGACCTTCACCAGATACAGCCTGTTGAGTGGGACCCCAGTGCAGCACACAAGACAGGTACCTGACACGTCTGTAGCAGGTGTGTTGTGTAGCCCTACAGGCTGTGAGTGTGTGGCACAGGGGATGTGCTATGTGTGGCATGTGCTCTGTTCCGATGGGACATATGCCTGTGTGCCAGCTGTGGAGGTGTGTGATGCCCAGGCAGGCTGCTAGTCTGAGTCCCCACGTATGCCCCAGTGTGTTCAGCATGCTGTCAGTGTGTGTCAATGTCTGACTGGTATTGTCGTCACTGTAATATATTGTATTGATTTATTTATTTATCCTACATTTGTTGACTGGGATAGCCCAACTGGATGCATGTCCATTTCCAGGGGAGGCCCGTGGAGACAAGCTACGAGGGTAGCAGATACAGCATTACATAATACTAGCATTACATATTACAAACAGATTATTTACAGAGATTACATATGTAAGCAAGTCAAACATGTTCCACAGGTTAATGTTAGACCTGAGCACAAGTCAGGATTAAATTAAAATTACACAGTAAAGTGGTTCACAGAAGTTACACATTCGAGTTAGCCAGGCTTGATACATTGACATAGCCAGTTAAGTGACAAATGTTGTTTGAGTCTACTGTTAAATTGACCTAAGTTGGACAGTAGGGTAATATCAGCTGGAAGTGAGTTCCAGGATCTACTTACAGGGTTTGCAAAGAGAGAATCACCGGCTGTGTTATTAAACTTGCTAGTCTGAAGTAGTACTTTGTTAGAGGATCAAGTGGTCTAGGATTGTTATAGGGGTGATAATATTTGAAGTGCAGGAGTATTGTCTGGATTATAGAGGATTTTATAGGCCATAATCAGTTGGTTATACTGTATTAGGCTGGGTATTGCAAGCCAACCAAGCTGATTTAGATTGATGCAATGATGTGTCCTAAAAGGTGGGCCAGTGGCAAACCTGGCAATGTGGTTGTAGCAAATCGAGTGTTTGTTAAGGACAGTCTTGTTCATATTCGAGAGTAGAGGGGATGCATACAGACGGGTTGAAACAAGGTGTGAGCGAGCTATGGCACCTTTAGCTGGAGGGGCTAGGAAGGCTTTAATTCTGTAAAGTGACCCTAGTTTTCTATTGATGGCTTTGCTAATCTGGTTAACATGTATGTCACATATGAGATTATTGTCTATGATGACACCTAATAGTTTCGGAGATGGGTCAGGGGAGATTATTGTGCCATCAGTTGATGTTATGGTAACGGTGAAAGTGGTAGACCTACGTGCTGGTGAAATAACAGCAGTTTAGTTTGATTGGGATTTAGGATCAGACAATGTTCAGAAAGCCAGTTTGCTATTGTATTAAAGGTGGTCTGGGTAGCTGACCATAACTCTACTGGAGATGTGGCTGAGCAGATCAGAGTAGAGTATTCAGCATATTGGATACAGCTGACTGTTGGGATGACAGTATAACGGTCGTTAATGAAGATGGAGGACAGCAAGGGCCCTAGTATAGAGCCTTGTGGTACTCTGAGGGTGTTAGGTAGAAGGTTAGAGAGTTTGTTCTGCCAGAGGCCAGCCTGCTGTCGACCATGCAGGTAGGATTGACACCATTGGAAGGCTCCAGTATCTAGACAGTCTTTGCAGGGTGTGGAGTACAAGTTGGTGATCAACCATATCGTATGCCTTTCAATTATCCAAAAAGAGGGCTGTGGATATATAATTATTGTTGCAAGTATGGCTTATGGTGTTAGTAAAGGCTAGGAGGCCTGATGTAGTGCTGTGATGAGGACGTAAGCCATGCTGAGTGTCTGCCATAATGCGAGTTTGGAATAGGTGGTGCATGACTTGTCTATGACGAAAGTTTCCATAATCTCTGCAAGTGGAAAGAGTATAGCTATTGGCCTATAATTGGAAACTTCAGTAGAGCTGCCTCCTGTGTGAAGTGGGATTACATATGACATTTTCCAGATGGTGGGAAAGTTAGATTCTAACATGGTTCCTTTGATTACCTTTGAGACGGGGTAAGCAATAGCATCATCTGGTTTTGATAGGTACCGCAGGGAGTTGATCAGCAGAAAGTGTAGTGGGTTTCACTGTTACAATCAAGGTACGGAGAAGTGAAGTGGTGACTGGTTGGCAGCTGGACGCAAGTAGTTTTCTAGGGGTGCTGCTTTCAGGACCAGGGGAGCTAGGAGGTAGATGGCTAGCTATGGCCTGAAATGTCTCAGTAAAGGACTGGTCAAAACTATCAGGAACATCTTCAGGGGTATTATCAATAGTAGCAGCAGGGATTGGGGTTGATGTTTGTCCTGGACGTAGTATATATGACATGCCACCTGACAGGGTATGGCATTACTGGGTTCAGAGAGACCATTCCCCAGATTGGCTGTGTGGTGGCATCCCACACATGTGTTGTGCGTTCCTGGCCAAGGGTGATGGCTGACTGCATACATGTGGCAGCTGTGACAATGACACATGACTCACATAAACCACGACTGGACCATAGAGGTGATTCACAGGTTACCTTTGCACATGCTACCCTAGTAGTGTGATTGCCATGGTGAGTACCAACACATAGGGCCAATGGGGAACAACATACTGAAGGTGTGTATGTGTGGGTGGACTGCTGCTGTTTCATAGCACTGACATATATGACTGCACACGTGGGTAAATGCCAGGTAAGACGTGTGCAATGTGTCACAGGCAATGTACATGCGTAAAGGACAGACAGTGACGTTCTGTCATGTGTAAAGTTGACATACATATCGTACGCTATGCAGATGTCACTAGAAGTCTACAGAAGCACTGTAACTCTGCATTGCAGGTGTAAGCAGTGTTCCAGGGGACCCCAAGCAAACATGCATGCAAACAAAGCTACAGTAGACAGGGCTGGAAGTAGTGCATTATACAACAAAGAAGGGGTAACAATAACAGTAAGTAACAATGCAAATATGTAGGCACTATCAACATGTACCCAGGAATACGCAGCACAGATGCCCATGGTAGAACCGATATTATGTCATACTTATTTGTGATTTGGATTACATTGGTACTGCACACATATCTACATGCGTGAACATCCACATGGCATAGTCGTTGTGGGCAACTTGACACCATTACTGTACATGTCCACCATTGCATATCACTACTTGTGTTAGCTTTCCCTCTGTGCTACCCATGTATGCGGCTATCTGTTGACAACCTTACCACCGGCATGCAATTATGTGCAGCTGTTATACTTTGGTATGTACTATGGGTGCAGATAACAATTCAGGACATTCATACAGTTACTACAGCAGGCATGCTGGGATAAACACACAGTCATAGCAGCACACTGTACTGTTACCATGATACTACTAATACACGTCTATGTAGTCACCCTGTGCATCAGCAATGTGTTTACCTGTTCCCGCAATGATGTTGGAGATTGCAGGAGGTGGCACAGTGTCATCATATGCACAGGGTGTGGATTAGGTATGCCTGAGTCAGCCACTGATACCACCAATTGACATGTGTGTGTATGTGTGTTGGTGAGGGGCAGCAGTACAGGGTGGGGCAGTGTTGGTGCAGTGTGTGCGTGTATGTGGTTGCCCTAAATGTTAACATTTCGCATGTGTGTATGCACGCACACAGTTCCACCTCATGGCTGCCATATACAGGGGTTTGTGGACAGCCACAGACTGCACCTGGCAGGCCATACAGATCAGTGTCTGTGTGCACGGACACGGTACCTGTGCCTGGCAGGGGTGCTACGGACCATATCCAGTACAAAGCCAGACTGGGTACTGTCATCAGAAGCGGGGGTGTGTTGACTGGACACATGTCCCTGTTGGGACTGTCCAGAGCCACATGCACGTGGTCTCCTGGGGCGTTCCGATGACAGCACAGACCCAGCATTGCTGGGGCTGCTGCTGGCACTATGGGGGCGTGCGCGAGCCTGTTGTCATCCGCGCCGACTGCCAGCTGCTGCTGCTGCCAGCATACGGCCACGTCGATGCCGCAAACGCCCACCATTGCCCTGGCTCATGGACATCTGGTTGTGGAACTGCTGTAATATGCCCCCACAACATCTGTCTATGACATCGGTGAAGTTACGGATAGCATCCGCAATGTCACGCATACTGTCTGTCATGGCTGTACGACATGCTCTGATCTCCCTCAGACCCTGTCTGGTGTACCTTTCCATACGTGACTGAGCCTGCATGACAGTCCGAAACATAGCTGAGGTTGACAGACCTCTTTGGGCACGTCGGCCAGAGGCAGTACGCCCACGGATGCTCCCACGAGAACCCATGGGCAACTGCCTGTGTGGTACCATCGGAGGACCCTGCCCATGGCTGCTGTGTGGGGACGCATGTGCCACAGGTACCACATTACCCTGGTCTATGCCTGCTGTATCCTGCCCATCACCTAGGGACAATGGTGACAAAGGATGTACAGGCAGGATGACTGTGCGCAATGATGGGGTTGACAGCTGTGTACTGTCAATTGGCTGACCAATGGCAGACCCTGACACACCTTCCTGTACCATTACACAAATATCATCATTACCAGTAGCCGTGGCACAGGATTCAGGTTCCCTGCTGCAGGTCACCAGAGCAGCCCCAGAACCTGTGGGATGAAGACAGGAAACAGTTTACAGTCTCCAGACATTGTTACCAGTGATGCACTTATACACACATGCACACATGCACACATGGACACATGCACACAAGCACACATGCACACATGCACACAGGCACACATGCACACATGCACACGTGGACACATGCACACGTGGACACATGCACACATGCACACGTGGACACATGCACACATGGACACATGCACACGTGGTCACATGCACACATGGGCACATGCACACATGCACACATGGTCACATGTACACATGCACCCATGCACACATGCACACATGCACACGTGGACACAGGCACACATGCACACATGCACACATGCACACGTGGACACAGGCACACATGCACAGATGCACACGTGGACACAGGTACACTTGCACACATGCACACATGGGCACAGGCACACCTGCACACATGCACACATGCACACCCCGCAGTATACACACAGAGCACTACTGAGTTACACTACTGTTACTAGCATTATCAGGACTATTATAGGTTATGTTAAACACACTCACCAGCATGGATGGCCTGTCTCGCTGTAACCCTGGAGGGACCTGCAGAAATGATCAGATTAATGTCAGTGGGCACATCTGTGCCATTGATATTGCATATGATACAGTGTACAGAACAGTCAGGTGTACATATGGCATATTACCTGCACGCCCCATGTCGTGCTGCTGTGTGGAACCAGCCTCCATCATAATGCAGGTGTACTGCTGTTGGTGTTCCGGGGCTGGAGCCACAACACTTAGGAGTAGCCCCTCCAGTCTGGTGAGGGGGGGATGTGTGGCAACCCCACCTCCTGTGGCGACCTGTTGCCTGTGGATATCTGATGCACGCTGCCGGACACTTCGGATTAAATCACTGCAGTGATGTCGTACCTGCTCGTATGTCCTGTTATGCGTGCCAATATCATTTACCCTATGGACAAGGTCTTGCCACAGTGCGGCCCTCTCCTGCTGATTCTGACTGTTGCGGGAAAACAGGATGTCATACTCCCGCACCAGGCTCTGGTGGATCTCCTCATCTTCCGCCACAGAGTAGGCGGGGTTATGCTGTCGTGCCATCTCCCTGGAAGAGAACACAGACAGGATATCAGCAGACCATGTCAGCAATATATGGCACACATACTATACATGATACTCATGTGTAGTGATATACTACTACTCCCATATGTTGCATGTGTGTGTGTCGTGGTGGATACACAGGTACATGGCCAGATATCAGTGCTCAGCCAACACCTGTGCAACAATACCTGCCACATTCCACACAACATAGTAGCATGCCCCATCGGTCAGCACACACTGACAGGTGCAATGCACAACCTCACTCTGGGGGTTCATCCCAAGGTACTGTATGTGGGACACTGTCCACTACTGTGATGTGGACAGACGTTACTCGGCCTGGATATACATATCCCACCACCACCACCAGCACAGTAGACTACTTTGATATGTATGTGATTAGACAGTTATTCACTTGCTGGGACTGAGATGGTATCCATGCAGCACACTGGGCCAGTGGAAGCTACAAGCCACACTGCTGACCCCTTTGGAAATGCTTACCATGGACATGCCATGGATTGCATGACTCTTGCACACACATGTCTAACCCAGACCCTATGCACAAAGGTTAGGCATCCTGTCCGGTGGACTCCAGACAGAGGCAGATTGTATAACAATAGCAGGAGGCTACTGCAGGACAGAGCACATTCACATTAAGGGTAGGCATCTGTGGTCAGCACTGGTACTACGCTACGGTCCATCATAACAACAGCCGCAGCCTACTCTGGGAGGGAAATGGACACAAACACTATGGATGACCACAAGGCCTTCTTCAGTTATGTTACACATATGGACCACATGCCTCAGATATGCTCTGTGTTAATCCACACCTACTTAACATTCACCAAACACATGGATATTGGCAACAATCCTGCAGACATGTTCGGTGCACATATCCCCCCTCCTTCTCCTCCACCTTTGAAATATTTATCCCAGCTGGATGTAACCTCCCCATCATCTCACATGTCCAGGTGAGGGCTGCCCTCAGCAGAGGAGAACACACAGCATCACTGTGACCTCGTGGTCCCACTGGATGTGTGCTACCGGCACTCTGAGAGGACATACCACCGCATGTAACACTGATAGTTTATCTTGGCCGTGCTACAGGATATGTACCTGGACAGTGGCATACAGCAACAGTGGTCCCACACCACTAAGGAGGCACCTCGACTGATCCTGGGAATTACCACATCATATGCATAATGGGCCTGGTCTGCTAAGCTATGGAATTATGCAGTATGGGATGCATATGCAGTGACATCAGGTACCTGCAGACACTTGTTCCCAGCCAGTGTGCTTTTGGGATGGGCTGATCCTGACTTTTGAGCCTGGCTGACATTTCAAAGCAGTCACTACAGCCATTGCTGGGCCAACGCACAGACACATGCTGCCAGGATCCTGGCCTATGACTGATTGACATGTGATGTATGGTCATCCCCTTTTGGTGGAACTACGTACACACAACATATCACATGGACATACCTATGGATACAGACCTATGACACATTTGGAGGGTTCACAGTATGCACACTATTAACCTGCTACTTTGCATTACCTCTGTTTGTCGCAGCTGGTTGCATTACCACAGCTTCTGCTTGCTGCTGCTACTGTCAGTGCTGACAGCTTCGGGTGACAGAGTCACAGTGTCTGGTTTTTTTTTTTTGCTCTCTCTCTCTCTCTCTCTCTCTCGCTCACTTCTCATTCTCCCTCTGTCTGCTTACAGACAATGCAATGAATGTATTGCATGTGGGGAGTGTTAGCACTGGATGCTTTTGTAGGTATCTGCATAGGTCCATGTGATGGCCTCTGCACCAATTGTAAGCCAGCATTTGCTAATTGCATACAGCCAGTTGTGTACTGATTGCAGTTCTCACTGTGATTTCAGGTCAGTGCTATAAAAGGGTATGTGGGATAGGCATTGCCCTTTCAGATTGTGAGGGTGGGGACCATGCTGGTATGCTGTGGACAGTGTTCTGTGAGTGTAAAGGTTAGTATCTCTCTCATGCTTCAGGCTGTGTTGTATATTCACAATTCTCCATTCCTCTCTCATGTTCCCTGTAGCAAGTGTGTATGCACATTGACTCCTACAACTATATATAAATATATATAAATATATATATATATATATATATATATATATATATATATATATATATATATATATGTACATATGCATACATATATCTATGTACTTTAACTGACCTTATTATCTACAAGCTGCCAACTAGCATGGCTGTTTCTGTTCACAACTACTATTATGGAAATCCAGTAGTTTTGACAGTAATTTTAAATTACATGCTTTGTGTACTACACATCCTATATTCCCTTTACATTCATCCCTACTATTACATGTTATATTTATTTTAGCACAATGTTTTTGTATAAGAGTCATGGCTTAGTGGTAGGTCGTACAGACTAGTTTCCTGGGTTCGGGACTGACAGTGGGATTTTATTTTTCTTTTGAACTGAGTACAGGACCTGTCAATCACAGTGACTAAGGCACTTTTAAGCAGTTGTAACCGGGCTAGCGCTGGCTTGTGCGGAGCTCACGCATGCGCACTGGCGGTTAGCTCCGCGCACACCCGCTTACAACCGCTTAACGGTGCTTACTCTGGTGCACACCCGCGCTATTTTCTTTGAAAGAAAAGAAAATGGGGAGACAGGAAAGTGGTGAAAAAGGGGTCACAAAGAGGGTAAGACAGTAGGGAAACAAGCTTGGGATGTGCAGGAGGGATGTAGGTAAGGCCCATAGCTGCCCATTTCTTCATCAGCAACAGCTGTGCATATGTATGTAATTTGGTGTGACATTTGAAACCTTCCACCCCTGAGAGAGGTGTCAGGACAACAATTTGTACAGCCAATTGTAATTGATAGGTTCCATGTCCAGCAGACATGTGTGCGGAATGGGCAGCTATGTATGGGGCGTGATTTTTTTGTGGGTACAGAGTGCCCTTTTTTTTTTTTTTTTTTCAGGTGAGAGTGGTATGTCAGGTGAAGGAAGTCGGTACAGCAGGGGAGGTAGGTTGGGTAGGTAAACAGACAAGACAAACAAGACGCATACAGGGGCGGTGTATGACACGTGTGGGGGGGGTTACACAATTGACGGGGACGGAGGTTTGGATATCCAGAGCCCATGAGCCCACAGATGGCAACAGTGGAACTGATATCCACACCCATAGGCAATTGCCACTGTTCCTTCACTGCCCAGGACGGGGCTGTGCTGGGGGCTGTGTAGGCGGGGCAACAGGCATGCCCGTTATTTGCACCACCGGTGCCTTGAGCTGGCATAGGGGCTCAAGAACAAAGTCCCAAATCTCCCTACGCACCACAGTCCGGACGCTACGGAGGGTGAGTGGTGGTTCTCCTCCGGCCACACTTGCAGAGGGGGGCGAGCCCCATCCCCTGCAGCGCTTCCACCCGCAGGTGGCACAGGGCCACTGGAGGAGGGTCCGGACTCGGCACTAGTGCCAGGTGCACTCGCCAGCTGAGGTGGGAGAGGTGGGTCCACTGGAACCCGCCTTCCCTGTCGTCCTATGTTTTGCATTATGTCATGACAGTTTGGGTTAGTGACATATAATACCATTCACAATTAGTTGTAACAGCATGCATTAGTATTCCCATTAACCAAACAACCAGATATTCACACCATTGAACAGCGTGCATAACACATGCATAATTTGAACAGAAATACACAGTCCAGCAACATGCAGGGTTAATTGATGGCAACAGGCCATCAGGTGCGGATGTATGAACAGGGCAGATGCATCAACAGACATGCAGATATATATGACCCAACAGGACAAACGTACAGGGGTGTTAATTGTGATTGCACATACCATTTTCACGTGGAATGGGTTATATGTGGTTATAGGGTGGGGTAAAGACTGTAATATTAACACCTTCGAATAACAATACATATGCTGTACATTTCTAATAGCTACAGTTATATACACACTACTGTTCTAACTACAGTTTCCTATATGATAACTATTTTACCTTGGTGATAGGACTGTTACTGCAACATCAATATACATTTTAGTGTTCTTCATACACATTCATATCTAGCTTTGTTCAGCTACATCATCTTGCTACATTTGCTTTATATAGCTGTAGACAAGTGTGGATGTTTGGTATATCAGACAATCATCCTATCTGCGTATTTCAGACTGAGAGCAACATATCCAGATTTTGGGATACACATTCCACATGCAGCAACACTTTGAACAGATTTCGCAGTTTGGTTTTGAATCTCACATGCATTTCATTCTGTCTTGACTGCAGTATACTTTATTCAGGGGTTATTACTACTGTATTGCTGGATTCATGACACTTTCTCACACTCTCTCACTTGCTTTCATTTTACTATTCAGGATGGTACTTCTAGGCTTTATTGACATGTTTTAACAGTAGTTATTACAATCCTTTCCAGCAGTCTCACTTCTGTCATGTTTCAGTATTTCCACAGGGATATATTTCACACATGTGATTTCATCATCTTCTGCAGCTATACTTTTCAGCCTGCTGCAGGTTGTGTACTATTTTCTTACAGGCAGGGCATTTTTATTTCAGAATATATGTCGGACAGTTTCATGTTTAGGTTAAACTTACAGGCTGAAAACTCTTGTAATAAAGCAATACTTGCATACACTTTCATACTGTTACTTGCAGATTTTATTCCTTACTGACTACACTGCACTCTTTTGCTGACTGTCATACTTTTATATTTCTTTACAGTTACTGGTAGTGGATTACTGACCTGCCTGGTGGTGCAACCGCACTAGCCTATCGCCATAGGCTCTGCGGTTCGCAGAACGGACACCTCCAGCTGTAATATAAATGAAGTAATATTGGAATACACATCTCCATAATATCATCTAGTTTAATTTCTTACATACATAATTAAATGTTACTTAGTAGTGGGGCATTGGGTGTTTGCCGGGCCTCCTGGATCCAAAGGTTCAGTTGGTCCTGCTTGCATCTCTTCAGGTCCGCATGGTGGTGACGGACCTGCTCACCAGTCCTTGGAATCCCTGTGGCACTGGTGAGATCATGAGCCAACCGGTCCCACGCCTCAGCCCTGTATGCTCCCCAGAGGACCTGGCCCTGCATGAGTTGGGCCTCATGATTATGGACTAGGAGCCAGACCATGTACCTGGACTCCTCAACACCCCACCTCTGTGCTCAAAAGCAACTACCCTCTCCTACTCCTGTCATTCTGCCTGCAGGTCAGTTCTACAATCGTTTATGCTGTGTATTCCCGCCTATGGGGCTTATATAGTCCGTTTTTCCCGCACATATCTGTGATTGGCCATTTTGGAATTGTATCAACTTCAGTAAACCTGCATTGTCATGCTCTAGTTTGTATTCATTCCTATATATTAGCTATTACTGCATTTACAGGTACTGCTGTCGTGGCTTAGTGGTTCTGTACCTTGACTATGGTGTATAGTATCCTGGGTTTGAACCTGGCCACTACTTTTTATTTTTCATGACTGTCTAGACATGCTGAGGGGTGTGTCTGTGTAAAGGCAGTTTTGATACGGCTTGCTCAATGTTGCCCGTCGGTTAGCTTGTTTGCGCGATGCGCAGCTCTGCGCAAATGGGGTATGCTGCTTTAATCCTCATTTGGCTATCAGCATGCATATTCTGCTCAGCTCAGTTAGGGGCACATAGATTTAGCGTGTTAGACCACTGCTCAGCTACGGGCACTCATTTTGCACCAGTTAAACCACTGCTCATCTACGGGCAGATGCACTCACTCTGTTAAACTGTAGCTCAGCTATGAGCACAGCTGGCATTTTTTATTCTTTTGTTACCTCACATGTCTTCAATATAAATGGGCTATTTCATTACATTTTATATAACTTGTGGTTTTATGTGTACATATTTGTCAGGGACTTGTTTCCTGCTTATTTTGCAAAAAAAAAAAAAAAATTGGTGTTGTGGGGGCTCGAACCATGAATGCCTGCTCTTCAGCCAACATCTCTGCCGCTACACTATTGCTTCCTGGCTTATTTTGCATATTTAGTTCTTATATGCTTTCCACTGACTGCTAACTGTAGCTGCGCTACGGGCACGCCCGCGCAAATGAGCACACTCACAGTTAAACATTTTTACAATTTAAAAAAAAATATGAAACATGTTTATTTATATGTTTTCTGTTCATAGTCTGTGGGGGCATGTGTTGTGTTCTGTTTATTCACATTTCCGTGGACTCTGTCGTGGGTGTTTCCTTTGGGTACTTTTCCTCTTCTGGGGGCGTGTCCGCTTACAGGGCTCGGCCTACGGACACGCCCCCTACTGTCTTACACGGACCGTGTTGGCCTTCAGTGTGATTCAGCATGCTCTCATTAATATGCAGAGCATGCTGACATCACTCCGTTTAACTGCAGCCTCCGTGTATGAGTTATAACTCTTACACGGAGGCTTCATGAATCCTGCCCTATGTGTTGTAAATTAACTTATGTTTCTGGCTCTGGGGTTGATTCCCACAGTTGCTATTTACAAACTGTATGACTTGGAGAAAACTGAATTAAGCAGTGCTCCTGGATCACTCCTGAAATGACACACTTCTGCATAATGGACTTAACCTAAAAAAAAAGAGAAGTAGATTTCTCTTTGTATCACTTGTATAAAATAAAGGAACTGATAAGGGTTGCCCAACAGATCTATCAGTTCCTTCATCAACCACCATAGGGTTTGAAAAATAAGGTTTAGGTGTAGTCGTTCTCAGCTCTTCCACTTCATCACATATTTTGTCTATTTCCTTACTTTATATCCCCTTGCTAAAAACTCGGACTATCCAAAGAGAATTTGGCATTGTTATTATTTAATCTAGAAAGACTCATGTTCTGTCCTTTAACAATGTTCCTATACACATATCTGGGGTGCATGCTGTTTCTATAAAGCAACCCGTTTTTCTGGCAGGTTTTCCTATACAGCTTGGTGTCAAATGTCAAGTAAAAATTCCTAACAATCATTACATCTAACAAATCAATAGATGTCCTCAAATACTAAAAAGTAAATCTCAAATAGTCAGTGGTACCATGCAAATAAGTTACAAATTCTCCTAACAAATCCGGTGTACCTGTCCATAACATATAGACATCATCCACAAACCTTCAATATCATTTAATGGACAATCTAAAATGTCCATCACAAAACATATTGATCATTAAGCTTCAGGCTGATAGAGGTCTAGGTCTGAATGGGAAAATGCCCCTTAAGCCTATTTCGAAATCTAGGAATCTTTTAAATGAATATTTTTTTTTTTAGAAAATATTGAGTGCTGTGTGTACCATGCTTTGGCATGCTGTTTTTTTTTAAATAGCCTGAGCATTTGCTACATGATTACTTGGACTGGTTAGTTTGTTTCATGAGTTGGTTTGGATTAGTCATGTGATTTTTAAAACAATGTTTAGTTTGTAGAAATCAATATGGATAAATGTGTTTTAATGGTCTGAAAAAGCACTGACAACAGTGTGAAAGCACTTACCTATTTTTTAAGTTTTATTAAAAGTCTTTGCTTTTATCATGTTTTGGTCCAATCAGTCCTGCGGTTTGAAATCATGCCTTTTACTTATTTTCTTGAGAATGTTGTGAGATTAACCTACATCCCATCCATTTCTTCTTTCTCCCAAAGATAATATGTTAAATCAACTCAGATTCAATTCTTAACACTAGTCACTCAGATGGATTAAAGGGATAAAGGCATGACTGCAGTCTAGGTGATCTTAGTTAGATTAGTGGCTTGTTTGACTAACAGAGTGACAGGGAGAAATGACATGCCTATCCCAGGGGAAGAAGCTTGCTGGGAATCGCCTAATATATATTTACAGAGTCCAGGATACAGGGGACTGTTGCCAATGTGGGATGTCGAAGGAACTTAGAAGGCATGACAGACTCATGGCCAGGGAAGAGACATGCCTACACATCTGAAGTCCACATGAGGAAGAAAGAAAATCCCTCCACACACACAGAAGGATGATGAACTCTTTGCCAGCACATCCCACTCACTTTACCGATGAATACCAAACCATGTTATCCCACTTGAGGGGTTATGGTCTCTTCTCAGTGTATGTGCTTTCCCAGTAGGGAGACCTTCCCAGTGTGGGGACACTAAATTTCTGCCTAGATGGGGCCTGTGGGCAGGGATAAATGGGCAAACAGAGGTGGCTTGATGATCATCTGGGGTGGATGAAAAAAGCACTTAATTTCTGTAACCTTTTAATGCCTTTATTCAACTTCTTTGGCCACTGTCTATTGACATGACCTTTCCTCCTGAATGGTCTCCAAGAATGTACATCTTAAAATGACATCTTCATCTGTAGACTCACATCTTCTTAAAATATATTCCAACATTTTTTATCACTTTGGCTGTACTAGAGTTAGCACCCATTACTAACTTGGTGCAAAGGGGCAGTTCCTGAAGCCTTTTTGAATAGTTCATGTTCTCTAATTATATGATTGTGCTTTTTTGAGTTGTTTCACATGGGTTGTTTGAAGGCTACTAAATGCAGTGTTGTATTCAGCAATGAGATGGATCATTGAGGTACATAGTGTTACAGGGATCTCCCTGAAATTATACCCTTTAGAATTAGCTTTTACTGACTTTGGTAGATGCACATTGGGCAAATTTTAAATTGCTCTCTTTGATTATCCCTAGATTTTTAATGATGGTATTATTACTTTTTTATTTCACCACTTATTGGTGATCATGATTTATGCCCTTTTTGCCAAGTCAAAAAATACAACATTTACTAACATTATAGGCAAAATCATAACAACTTCAGTGGATGTGTATTTTTGTAGACCATCTGGAGAATTTCAGCATCTTTTATTTAAGATTTTGTAACTCAGTTTGAAGTCATTAGCATATTTAGCATATATTTCCCACATTTATATCTCAGAATAGTTCAAATGATGTGTCCCAAGTACACGGCCCTGTGGGGCACCACTAGTAAGCCCTGTGAAATCATTAGCATATTTAGCATACATTTTCCACATTTATATCTCAGAATAGTTCAAATGATGTGTCCCAAGTACACGGCCCTGTGGGGCACCACTAGTAACCCCTGCTGGTATAGACAGGTAACTCCTACCATAATTTCTGAGTCGTGTGCTTTTGTCAGTTACTGTCTTATTTTGAATAATGTTGAATACTTTAAAAAGTTCAAAATAAGTACCTTGCATTGTCACACCTTTATCAAGTGCTGCTACTACCTCTTCAAAACTGCCACAAGATTCAAAAGGCAATATCAACCCTTAAGCCACATTGCTCCATATGTAACAGAATCAAGGTCACCTACATCATTTCAGCCAAGATCTGTTGTGACTCATTCCGTAATTTAGCATATAATACTCATCAGGCTAACTAATATAAAACAATCTGTGCCTTTAGTGGCCATGCTGCTGTGAACTGGTATCAGTACAACCTATCACCGGTGATCAAGTACGTGTCCGCATGCTAATTGTTTGTTTAACTTGATTGTTAGGAGCTTACTTAGGTTTTCATTGATTTTATATATGAAACTATGTTGTCTCATCCCAAGGAACTTGATTTTTTTTTTAATTGTACTTGTGTCAGCAATTATCATGTCTTTATTATGAAAGGGATGTTCCCTCTGGCATTGCACTCCAGTATATGTCTTTGCTTACTGTGAAATTTTCTCATAGTTGTTCTGCAAGTAGATCTGCATATCTGAAAGTCTGTTTGCAATGTCCTACAACTGAAAGATCACTTCATTGTTCATTGTTCATTGATAACATGTTATGTTTGTATTCTAACTCTTAAGGACCTTGTTTCTGTTGTTGTTAAACCTGACGGCTTTCACTCTAAGAATGTCATCCAAATTAAGCACTCTATTCCTTTTCCCATAGTGTTTCATGCATTGTTGCCCTTCCAATTAGACTACTCGTAGTGCCCAGTACCCAAGGTTTCCCAACTGTGAGCCTGAGTTTCAGACCATCAGATGATAATATTTAAAGTTGTGGTTATGGGTTATTTGTTCCTACACAAATTGGATCTCCCCATCTGTGTGACCTTCCTGCTTGGTACCAGCACTTCACTCCCTATGCTCAGACACTGTGGGAACTTCCAGAAGAGTGGCTTGAATTTTCTGGCATTCTTGCTTTTGCTTATAATGGCTGTTCCTTTGATACATGTTTTATAGATGACTGTGGGAATTACCATGGGAAATTGCTTCAAACTTTCCTTAAAGACTTTATTATTTGAACTATTGTACAGCTAAAAAAAAAAAAAAACATCCATTTTTATTGCCATGACTGCACCAATGTTTACTTATTTTCTCTGTCAATGTTTTCCATGTGTGTGTATTTTTAACTTTTTAAATGTACCCTAATTTACCTCCATAAATTCTGTGTGGAATATCACTTTTTGTTCTTCTTTTGTTACTTACTTTAATTTCCATCATTTTATTGTACACTTGCTTAATTATAAATGTATTAGTTCACTTGAATTTCAACTGAGCTTGAAGCCTGGGCTTTTTCTATATCAGGTGTTAGTCTCTGACATTAAAATATGGCCCACACATTTCAGACTCATCACTCTTGTTTTACATTTCCTCTTCTTTAACATATATTATGCTATCTTAATCTGTTAACACCCATATCAGTTTCTTTTCATGCTCATCTTCTGTTTGATCCTGTGTTAACAGATCCTACATTTTGTACAATGACTTCCATGATTTCAGTTACCTATACAATATGAACTTAGAATATTTCTGTTGTTGATGAAATACAAAACAGAATTCTAAGGAATCTATTTTTCCTAGTGGAATGCTAAACATACTTAAATATCACTTGCTTCATCTAGCTTCATCTGTTACTAATCCTGGTTTGCATCTAGTTCTGTAGAGAACATAGTATTTGATATGTTGATACCACTTCTCCAACAATTTGCAATGGACAATGCTCACGTTTAATTTCTTTATTTATATCATATGGATCAATACATGCGAACCTGTCTTTCTTCTATAGTATTTGCTTGCTCTGTTTGCTCTGTTTCTTATGACATAAGCTTCATTATATAAGTGATAGCTTTTGGAACTCTCCTGTGAGTATGTCACTGGCACTGTATCGGTTTATTTGTATGTGCAGTTCTCCTTGTCACATGTCTCATGTATTCAAATGAGACACTGAGGCATACGAGGGGTTCAAGTCATTTACTGTACATAAACACATCATGAGCTGTGATTGGAACATATACTTCGAACTTCATATGGTTACTGACTGACTTATTACTTCTAACACACTCACATATGCATCTCCATTCAAGCTAGCATTCACTCTAACTATACAAAATGGCACTGGCCTCGCACATACTCAGTCACTTATATGCACATGCTATCTAGTTACAGTGGTTGATTAGGTACAATATACACACTGATCTACATTCTGTCTTTATAATTTTGTTCAACATGCAAAATAGGAGAACAAAGATATTTTAAGAGCTAGATATTATATCAACATTTTAACACACAAAACTGAGTTCAAGTCCAAGTCGCTGTGTATTTTGGATTCGGTCTGGAAATTCTACCTGATCGGGTAATATAGAAACTTTGACTGACTTTAGCAACGTGGACAGTATCTAAGGATATATATATATATATATATATATATATATATATGTATATATATATATATATATATATATATATAGATATATATATAGATATATATATATATATATATATATATATATGTATATATATATATATATATATATATATATATATAAATATCCACATATAGATATATACAAATACAGACATCCATACATCTATATGTCGTTAGATATATATACAGCAATATATATATATAGATATATATATATATATATATATATATATATATATATATAGATATATATATATATGTGTGTATATATATATATATATATATATATATATATATATATATATATATATATATATATATATATATATATATATATATATATATATATATATGTATATATATATATATATATATATATATATATATATATATATGGTTCTATCTGACTACGCCGACAAGTCAGAACGCCGACAGCGAGAACACCGACGCCAGAAGATCGAAACGGAGAAGACCGACGGATCAAAACCCGACGCTGAGAACATCGACATGGGAAAAGGCTGTGGATGTATGCGTAGTGACGGACGGTAGGGTGCGAGTAAGGTAAGTGTGCGACTGTGATAGTTTGTGGGTTGGGGCGGTTAAGTGAGTTAGGGTTAGGGCGGGCTAGGTAAGTGTGCGACTGTGATAGTTTGTGGGTTAGGGGCGGTTAAGTGAGTTAGGGTTAGGCTGGCTAGGTAAGTGTGCGACTGTGATAGTTTGTGGGTTAGCGGTTAAGTGAGTTAGGGTTAGGCGCTGGTTAGGTGAGTGTGCGACTGTGATAGTTTGTGGGTTAGCGGGTTAAGTGAGTTAGGTTAGGCCGGGTTAGGTGAGTGTGCGATAGTGGCGGACCTTAGGGTTAGGGTTTGGGTTAAGGTTGTAGGTAGTTGTGTATGTGAGGTTTAGTGTTGGTTTGTAAGGATTTTGGTGTGCTTGTGTTGTGTGTGTGCTTTTTGGACCGGGGATTTGTTTTGTTTGTTGCTTGTCGGGATTATGGTGTGTCGGGCATGTGAGGTTTCGTGTTTGTGAAATGTCGGTTATGTGGTGTCGGTGATTTCGTTTTCGGCGTTTTGACTTGTCGACGTTGTAAGATAGATCCATATATATATATATATACATATATATATATATACACACACACACATATATATATGTGTGTGTGTGTGTGTGTGTGTGTGTGTGTGTGTGTGTGTGTGTGTGTGTGCGTGTGTGTGTGTGTGTGTATATATATATATATATATATATATATATATGCATACATATACATATATATATATATATATATATATATATATATATATATATATATATATATATACACACGCACACAGATATATATCTATAGATAGGATACAGCACATATGAATGTGACCACAGGCACCATCAATGGGGGTGAGGGGGCTCAATCAACATACGTGTTACACATACCGATATCCCCCCTAGCCAAACAGGTGAAACTTACAAATAAACAGTCATAAAAGTAAACAAACCACTACTTCCCAAACTACAGGCAGGATACTACCAGTGGGAGAAACATTGTCGACCCGCTAAGTCTAATCTAGAAACAAAGACAGGAACGTCCCTTGCAGGACCACCCAAAAATTGATTGGCATTTGGGTTCCTTCCATTACACAGATGCACAATGGCAGGGCACATATATTCTCGGACTACAAGTTTGGGAAAGCCTGATGATCCATGCTTACTAGTGCTTACATACTGGGCACGTCTCCTTCTGCCTACTGGGTTAGGCTCAGGTTGTTCCTCCTCCGAGTCACTCTGTGCCTGTGCAGGTCTTGGCATTGGTGGGGGACTGTGTGGCCCTGCTCCATGCTGTTCCTGCTGCAGCTGTTTCCACAGGATCATATTGTGTAGCATGGCACATACAAAGACAATTTGGGTACATGTAGCTGGTGAGTACTGCAAGGCTCCACTGGATGTGTCCAGGCACTGGAACTATGACTTGAGCATCCCAAACACATGCTCTATTATGATTCTTGTTTGTGTGTGTGCCTCATTATGGAATTTTTGTTTGGGTGTGTGTGCATTTCTGATGGGTATCATCAGCCATGGCTCCAGTGCGTATCCAGCATCCCCCACTAGGTGACCATGTGGGCTGTCCCCATTGGCAAATCTCTGGTACAGCTGCATCAGATGCCAGATGTGGATATTGTGATAGCTTCCAGGGCAGCCAGCACACACATTCATTATTATGCCCTGGGTATCACACATGACCTGGCAGTGGATGGAGGGGAAGCCCTTGCGGTTGATGTAGACCCTACCCCGCTAACTGGGTGGTGCTTTGTTGCGTATGTGCGTGCAGTCTATTGCACCCACTATCTCAGGTTAATCTGCTATTTGGTAGAAGAGACACATATTGCTGGCCAATGCCTCATTGGTGTTGGGGAAATATACGTGCTCACCGACATGTGCTGGCATCCAGGAACTGGTGGAGTACCCTGAATGCTCATGCCTGTGAAATCCCCATCATATCCCCAGTTTGCCTTTGGAATGTACCTGTAGCTAGTTTTCTTAGGCCAACACATGCCTTGGTATCCACTGGGATGGGTTCCCCTCTGTTAGTTCTGTGTGTCAGGTGTGGCCGGCACAGCTCAACAATTTGCTGTTGGAGGTCCCTGTCCACCCTATAGTGCTCCACTATCTCCAGCTCATGTATCCCTGGTAGGTTACCCTGGGTCTGTACACTCTTTGCTGTCTCCTCACTGTGGGCTGGTCAGCAGCATTCACATTCTCACCACCCTCAGCCTCTTCCACAAGCTGTTGTATGATAGCAATTGCAGTCCCTATCATTTTGCTGTTGTGAGTGTTAAAAGTTCCCAGCTTGTTTACACCGGTGGAGTAGGTTGTGGGAAAACAAGTGGGGAAGGTGTTTTGCTTAGTTTATGGTAGTGTTCTGGGCTGGGCTGGTCTGCTGCCTGTGTAATTGGCTGATTCCGATACATTTCACCTGCCAACTAAGCTAGATTTCCTTGATTACCTTCCTACTGCTGTTTTCCCTTCCCATTGCTTTCCTGTTTAAGCCTGTGTGTGTGCCACACAAACAGAGTGCTCAAATGTGCACACTGCTGCTATTTCCAGGTTTCACCTCTTTTTCTTCCTGTAAATCCCGATGTGTGGCGTGCACACCCGCTTAGGCTTTGTAAATAGTGCTACACGGGTTTAGACACACCCCCTAGCTAAGCTCTGCTAAGCTTGGAGCAGACCCGGGCCACAGGGCTCCACTCCACTTACAGTATGCCTGACATACACCCCCATGATGTCACCTAAATCCTAGGCTTGCACCAGACTATTCCTACCCTTACACTGTTGGGACCTGCCTCACATGCTGGGGTAAACTGGGATTCACTATCCTTCCCCTCATGTGCATAAAATTGCCTGCTAATGCATAGCTACATGTCTCACACTGAGCCTCCCCCCTTAGCAACCACTACTCACTGGCCATGTTGTCTTCTGCCTGCCATTGACTTGCATGGCAGAATACTGATTTTAGTTAGAATGCTTAATTTAGGTTCATTTTGTTATTTTCCCCCAATCTCGTTTGCGTGCCACTGCCCTACGCTTAAACAGTCGAGTTTGGCTACAAAATAATAAAAGTTGATTTTTGTATTTATTTTTATTTTGCCAATGCCAATTACCTTATATATGGCCATTGGCATGCTTACTACATGATATGCAGCCTTTATTTGGAGCTGTCGTAGCTCCATTTTGGATTTTGCAGAAATGTACTTGGTTACTAACCGAGTACATTTCTTCAGTTAGCACTAGTCTTGCACAGATTGTTGCAAGCTTCCTGGATTGCAAAATGACCTAATTTGCAAAGATTTCTCCTGCAAATGGGGTGATTTGCATACCAGGGCTTAGTCCATGCAGGAGTAGTGCAGGTGCGCTCGTGCATGCCCCTGCAGGCTGTTCCTGGATCGCACTGCAGACATATGGCCTGCTTGTGCTCCTGCACCGATCTTGCACTCCGTGCAAGCGTTTGAGAATCCAGGGAAAATCTACACATTTAACTGAGCATTGTATAGATGACTTCACTGAGGTAATGTTTCTGCACCTGAGTAAGAATTGAATTTTATCATTTGTCAGATAATCTCAGTGTATCATTCTGCAAATGCAAATTTGACTGAACTAGTTAATGCTAGCTGTGTGTTTGCACAGGTGAATATGCATGTACATTGTACAAGATATGGACAATATTCAGCTTCCGAATCACAGCCTGTGCTGGAATATGATAGAGGCAATAGTCACTGCAGATGAGGAGATGCCACTTTCCCTCTATATGCAGTGCTTTAGATACTTAATATCTGATTATAATATTTAAATTGATAAATTATTATAATAAGAGCACCCCAGCACTACCGGGCTACAACTCATACCACACATTTCGGACACAGAACATGGACCGAAACACAAAAGGAGGAAGTGTATCCATATTCATCAAGGATACCTACACCTCCAGGTTAGTGGCGCAGTATGATACCTCTGAGATCATCCATGTGCAACTAACATCAGGCAAATCTGCAATGCCAATTGTGGCCTGCTACAGATCACCCTCCATGACCCAGGACCACCACTCCACCTTTCTGGAGACACTGGAAAACATGAAGGTCCTACTGAACACCCTGATATTGGGAGATTTCAATTACCCTACCATTCACTGGGAAAACTACTCGAGTAGAAATTCCCAGGCCCAGCGCTTCCTGGAATTCATCAACTCAAACACCCTGGATCAGCTGGTAAACATATTGGACTTGGTCATCACCAACATGGGTGACAGGCGTTCCACACTGGAGGTCAACCCGTCACTGGTTAGATCAGACCATAAACTAATCACTCTGGATGTCCACACCCCACCACCCCCAACTAAGGAAACCACAGTAAAAAAATTTTCTAAAGCAAATTTCACCTTACTTAAGACAGAGGTGGTAAGTTTCACAGACCCCAAGCTAAAGGATAACGCTGCCCAAAATGCAGAAACATTTACAAATGCACTCTATGAGCACCTACAAGGATGCATGGATTGTGCCATCCCTAGCAAAACCAAGACTCACTCCTCTAAGAGAAGGGACCAGTTTGGTGGACCCCTGCAATAAATAGGCTATACAATAGAAGGAGGAAACTAGTTCAGAAAAAAAAGCAAATCCCAAGAAGGAAAGACATCCCTGATCAGTATCAGTAAGAAACTAAGGTCCCTCATGAAATCATCCAAGGCTAACTTCAAAAGAAAAATAGCCAAGGATTCAAAATATAACCACAAAGCCTTCTTTAGCTATGTTAAGAATCTAAGTGGCAACTCACAGATATGCACTGAACTCGTGCATAATAGCACAAAATATGCTGAACCTACTGATATTGCCAACATCCTGGCAGATAGATTCAGTGCAAACTTCACCCCCCCTCTCACCTCCAAAAGGGCCCACAACAATACCAGAAAAGTGTAGTGTCCCAAAAATCACAGACGCACAGGTGAAAACAGCCCTTTCAAAAGCCAAAAACACAGCGTCAATGGGACCAGATGGTGTCCCAGGCTGCGTCTTGCACAAACTACAGAATGAACTAACCCCCCCACCTAAACACACTGTTCAACCTCAGCCTCTCCACAGGCTACATGCCCATAGAAAGGCACACAGCAATGGTTATTCCTCTCTACAAAGGAGGGCCACAACTGACCCTGGTAACTATCACTCCATAAGCCTGACTAGCCTGGTCTGCAAGGCTATGGAGTGCATCATCATGGAACTCATTAACAAAGACATTGGGAACCTCCAAACACTTGACCCGACCCAGTTCAGCTTTGTTAAGGGCAGATCATGCCTACTAAACCTGGTAGACTTCTGCAAGACAGTCACCAAGGCCATAGATGAGGGAAAGGTGGTTCACACAGCCTACCTTGACCTCGCCAAGGCTTTCGACACCATTCCTCACACAGGTATTATAGAAAAACTCACCAGCCAGAGCATAAACCCCTACGTCATGAGATGGGTTGCCAACTGGCTTACAGACCAAACTCACACGGTAAGAATAGTGGGCTCCAGGTCCGACTCTAAACCAGTCACAAGTGGTGTCCCACAAGGCTTGGTCCTGGGACCCCTACTGTTCAGCATATACTTCTCAGAAGTACAGGCAAACACAGGAGGACTATGACTAACCAAGTTTGCAGATGACTGCAAACTGGGAGCCATAAATGACTCTCCGGCTGACATGGACATCCTCCAAAAGGGCCTTACTGAGGCGGACACCTGGTGTCAAAGTCATGGCCTCAGGCTAAATGCCAAAAAATGCATAGTCATCCCATTTGGGAAAAACAAAACACCCACGAATTACCACATAGGTGGCAGCCCCCTTAATACAGAAGAGGTAATAAGAGATCTGGAGACCCAAGTAGATAGTAATCTCCCCTTTGACAATCATATTGCCAAAGTAGTTAGGAAATCCTTCTATGTGGCCCATCTAATTATTAAAGGGTTCACATCTGGAAATAGAGAGGTTATAGTGCCCCTCTACTCATCACTCATTAGACCCATCATAGAGTACAATGCCCCATTTGGGATGTACCTCACAAGACACTTCCAACAGCTGGAAAGACCACAAAAGTACCTCACCAAGAGGATTACTGGACTCAAACATATGTCCAATGCAGCCCGATTCAAAAAACTTTGGCTGTACTCAGTGGCATATCGCTTACTCAGAGGTGATCTCTGCCTGACTTACAAAGCCATGTCCAGTTCAGAATTGATGGACATGCTGCACCTAAAGAAATCCAAGTTACTGCGAGCCACTCGCTCTAGTGAGCTAAATCTTGCCACAACAATAAATAGAATATGCTGGAGGGATAAATTCCTGTCACACAGACTCCCCATGCTTTGGAACAAAATACCAAATTACATCAGTCTGAGCCCCTCACTAACACTCTTCAAGAGAAACCTTGACAAATGGACGGGTAACAGAAAATATACCCCTGGGATCACTTCATTAGCTCTGCTTGACAGAGGATCAGTTAATTAATCAATGGGGCGGCGAAAGCCGACACACTCTGGCTAGGCTTATAAATGCCCTCGGGCAGATAGCCTAGTACCTACCTATGAACCTATGCTGTGTCTGCTGTGTCTTTCGGCTTTTCTCGGTTAGGGGTTGCCACAGCGGAACTCCAGTCAGCTAATGATTGGCAGCTGATTTTTACGTGCCGAGTTGCCAGCCGTGATGCACAACCTTCAATGAAGGTACGCCCATTCACGCATGTGTCCATGCAGAAGACGCTCTAGCTGAGAGTCGAACTGCACAGCGTCTTACTGTGAGGCAACAACGCTACCTCCTATGAACCTATTTAAATGGGTATATTAGCAAGCTCTGTTCCCCATGCACACCATTGTTTTGTGTTTTCTTTGGTCTTAAACATTTTTAAGAAGACATACCTTTTGCCTACTTGTTTTTTGTTATCAGTGATTTTCATGCCATATACTGTTTGGTTGTGTTCTCTATGGTGATATTAGATTATTGCCCTATATCACAAGCAATTTACCGAGGGAGCCAGAAAAAAATTACATATACAACATTTTATACATTTACACTCACATTTCTTCTTTGTTTGCACCATACATATACTGATGGTATTTTATTTTGCATTTAGTGTTTTGATCCATGTAGTTTATTGTATTCTAATTTATGATACTTCTGGTAATCATTCTGTGGGACTATACATATAACAAGCACAGACAAAAATATATATGCTAAGCAATGTATGCGTATAATAAAAAGACAGAGCAGCCACTGATTCATGATGTTATATACTATTTAAATATTATGATAGATGTTAAACTGTGCAAATGAAGTACTCATTTGCACTAAGAAGCATAAAGCGTACCAGCATAATTCGTTACAGAAATAAATCGAAAGGTGCTGGTATAGACTACAACTGACAAAGCTGATGCTTTCCGTAGCACAGCACTGGCTTACTTCCTTCATCTCCAGGCAGCCTGAGCTCATCTCACACTAAGTTATACATGCAGCCTGAGCTCATCTCACACTATGTTATACATGCCAGCTCTGGGATGGTGATGCTGTTATTGCAGAACTGGTGCCTGCTAGCTGCATGTTTTATACTGTATAATGAGGTAGGCAGCTGACAGAATGATGTAACAGCAGTGTCGGCATGGTGGGATGGGTGTGTGTGTGTGTGTGTGTGTGTGTGTGTGTGTGTGTGTGTGTGTGTGTGTGTGTGTGTGTGAGAAGCATAATAATGTGCGTATTACAAATATAAGAAATGTATTTAATATGCAAAGCCAAAGGCCAGAAAGATTTTACAACTTCTTCTCTGTCTGTTCGATTGTTCTAATTTCATGTTAAACTAAAGAATATAGCAAAATGGCCTGGCCTCGTAAGACCAGTTGTACCAGACCAGCTGCCTAGGGTGACCACCTGCCCCACTTTGCGAGGGACAGTCCCTCTTTGGGCAGTTGTGTCCTGCATAAAAATTGAAAAAATGGCAAATTTCCTGAGATATTAGGACAGACATATTTCTGATATTGTATGTAGTTGTTGCATAAAACAGTTATTCTATTTCTGAAACACTTAAACATTATAAGAAACAGAATAAGCAACTAAAATGCTACAAGAATAAGCGTTTATATAGGCAAAAAAGTGAAGTTATGTCCTTTGTACTGGCCGTGGGTATGTTTTGCCTTGCAAAATCTGACGTTTGCACAAAAAATGTCCCACTTTGGGCATTTGAAAAGGTGGCAACCCTACAGCTGCCTAGCTTCTGAATATATTCTTTTGAGATGAACTGTGAATTTTTCTTTTTTTTTTTTCTCAGACCTTATACTTCCACTTGAATTTGTGTTATTTGTGCTGGCATTCTTACTTCAGAGAAGGATTTATTTCTTTAAGTGTCTGAGGACAGTGAGTGTGTGCGCATGTGGGGAAGACACGCATCAAATCCTGGGTAGAATGAGACATATAACTCCATTAAACTGCACTATTTTTGGGCACTGTTTTCTGTTAAGCTGGGATATAAGTGGGTTATGTTGTTTGCAGCTTATGAAGCTTTAACTGGCTGCCTTTATTTCTAGATGGAATACTTATGCAGCAAACAAATTGCTGGGTCTGGTGGCCAGGAATGTTGTTGTTACAGTGAAAAAAAAAGTCTCTCAATCAAAGGCATTGGGTCTGGGAGGCTTTACCAAAGCCAGCATAACAGGGCCCCTTCACAACCACTTGGCCCTTGCAGCTTCCAATAATTATGGCCTCACACTCTCTCCTCTCCCTTTCTTGCACTGCAGTAATAAAGTTTCTGTGTGGTCCTCTTCAGGAACATACTAAGGCATTCAGTTCAAGAGAACCTTTTGTTATATGGCAGTAAGGAATCTTTCCTGCATTGCAAATTAAGGAAAATAAAAAAGAAAGAAACAAAATATTTTACTGCCACCTAGTGCCAGAAAAATAAACATCATACAGTGACTAGAAATGTGAGCACAATATAATATACATGAAACTGTAACCTGTTTAATGCAATCATATAGTCTGCATGCTTAAACTATACTGATTTTTCTCCTGTTTGGCATAAATACTGTAGATTTCTACAAACAACCCTCTCTATTTACTTTACAGTGGAATACCTTCCTCTAACCACAGAATTGCAAAAAAAAAAAAAATTCCGAAAGGTTCTGATTCCAGACATTTACAATGCAGTATATTTGTGGGTAAATCAGGGGTGGCAAAATATAATTTCATGAGCATCATAAAAATGAAAATGTCTTCCACAGAATTTGCATTTTGTAAAATTTCACACAAGGAGCTGCATGGTACATGGCAGGGATGCAAAATACATTACAAGAGAGTTAACTCCTACCCTTAACTCTTCCCAAATGATGATGACTTTAATACCTTCTTTAAAGAATTATCTTGTCCATAAGTCTGATATTCATCTTCTCCAAATAGTTTTTTATCTCATGTGCAGACAAATACATATATATATACATTTACTGTTGGACTATGTACAGAGTGAGTATGTGTGTGTGAGTATGTACATCTATGTCTATATTTATATCTATATGTATCTATATCTATATCTATATCTATACCTATATAAATACCTACCTATCTATACATGAACGCGCACACACACACACACACACACACACACACACACACACACACACACACACACACACACACACACACACACACACACACACACACACACACACACTCTAGGTATAAAAAGTATAACAGCAAATGCATATAGGACCAAACCTGAGAGACTATGGCAAAAAAAGAGCGCCATCTGAAAAAACAATCACAAGCCTCCCTTGATCAGGGTATCATGAGTGATATGATAATTTCACCTTAAAGACATTCAAGTGTGACAGCTTACTGACTTCTGCATATACAATGACCTTTTACTTATTTATGCAGGTCTTTATGAATTTACTTAGTCCAAAAAAATGCATATTCCACTAATGTATGTCCATTTGTAGATTTTCCATTATGCCCTCACCAAGGGAGGTTTGTGGTTGCTTAAATAAATCCATCCATTCACAACCCCTTTTCCTATTTTTTCACATGGGGTTGGGGTTTCACTTCAACAGTGACAGTCATCTAGAACCAAGGTTTACACCACCAGATGGCTAGCCCTGCCACTATTGTTTTTTCATAGGCTCATAGGTTCATAGGTAGGTACTAGGCTATTGGCCCTATGGCCTATATAAGCCTAGCCAAAAAGGTACCTGGCTTTCACCACCCATGAAAATTATTTTCCTGTGGCCCTGTCGAGCAGAGCCACAGAGGTGATCCCCGGGGTGAATTTCCTATTTCCCATCCACAGATGCACAAATTCATATGTACAGTCATATCTATGATGAATTTAGAGTATCTACTCTACCCACTGCATGGCTTTGGAATGTGGGAGGGAAACAGAGCACCTGGAAGAAACCCATGTGAACACTGGGAGGACAAGCAGACTCTGCACTATAAGCTCTGAATTGCAATACAGATGACATTTTCTTATGGTCAGGTAGTGCAGTGCATTAAAAGCTCAGCTTTATAGACTGCAAATGTTTATGTAAAGCCCGAGTGACCTCATTGATTTTAACAGGTATCTGGCTTACATCATTTTTATTCATACTATGACAAAGCATAGCTCAGTCTTCAAAAGATGACATACTAAGTACCCCTTTGTTCCTAAGTGGAGTCATATTAGTTATTCAGTCACTCTTCCAAAAAGTGGTAATGCCACTAAGTAAATTCACCGAAAGACACTTTTCATGGCAGTGGAGTGTGCCCTTTACCCCACTGTTATCTGACAGTGGAGTTAAGAAATATCAATTTAGGAGGCTTGGGGGTTGGGGTACCTCCTACAAATGGGGTCCTGGTGAACCCTACAAAAAAATAATTTGAGGTTCATGAAAGTAGCTTTCAACATGATATTTTCATGACTTTAGCACTTTCTGAAAGTTCCTTCAAGAGATCGACATGATTCCTTTCAAAACATTCTTCTAACTTAAACTGCAGAGATGAGTTTAGTCATCTTATAAAAGTGGTTGAATTGAACTGGCTTGAGCATAATGAACTAATTCAAACACTGCTTCACCACACAGCTGCATGCTACAAGATCTTAAATTATGTACTGAGTGGTGGAGAAGGACAACTTGGTGGTGGTTTTCACTGAACAGTGTTATTTTTTACAGAACAAACAACCAATAAATGAACCATTAGACAGAACTGAGTTTCATCTCTGAAGCAGTCTGTCTAACTTGCTTCGGGGAGGTACTTTGGATACAAGCCAGTTACACCATGGTACCATTTTCAGTTATCAAACGGAATAAATGTGATAGGAAACAGCAACATGTGAGAGCCATTGGAAGAAATATATGTAGAAGACACAGAAATAAAAAGAAAGACATGCACAGTGGTGATGATTGGTAGTATGGTTTCATACTTTTGTTCAAAATTTCAAAGACGGTTCAGATTTTTGACTTATATTTTTACCTGGTCCTCATTTTTGTGGTTTTATTGCAAATCACTGAGGAACGAAGTCACTAAACAATGACAGACATTTGAGTTTCAGACTTCATGTCCCTCAGAAAAATGGGTACTTGTGTATTATTGCAATCAGATTCCAGACAGGAGAAACAGATAATTTCCAAACCCTTCTCCTCCCTGAATGTGTGTGAATATATAACAAGGTTTAGAAAACAAGTTGAGATGTAAATGTGAGAAATTACTTGCTTTCTTTAGAAAAGTAAACTAGCCACCCCCTGTCATGCATTTGAAGTCTTTGGATTTTTTATGTAATTATTGGTCTTCAGCAAATGCATGCCGATACAAAACACGTGGTTCTGCTCACTTTCTAAATGAAGAACTGTAATTTTTACAAGTTGTTCATTGAGTTTAACTGCACACATATAACGGAAAACTGGAACACCTTATGGCAAGCCACACCAATGTGAGAACTTACTTTCTTTTTTCACACAAGTAAACTAGGGCCCGCCTGTCATACCTTTCAAGTCTCTGGGATTTTGCATGTAATCATTTCTCTTCACAGAATGGGTTCACTTTCTAAGTAAAGTACTGTAATATTTCCAAATCGTGGAAGTGCACATATTTCAATGAAAGTCATTGAGTCAAGCCACCCCGTTTCAGAAACTGGCCCTTGGGTTTTCTCTGTCAGGATGTACGACTCCATATAGCATGACCCTTCAGGCTGTGGTTCCCCACGGAAATGCCAACGGACATCCGTTGAAGCATTTTAACAAAATTCCTTTTCAGTATTGTGCTTTTAATATTTGTTTTGAAATGTTTTAATATACATTTGAATGTATTTGGACCAGAAAATGTACTGCTCATGCTGAAACTGGCCTGGGAAGACATACTTGGAGTCTGGTTGAGGTAATATGTAAAGTACCGAAAAATGCATGCAAATGCAAATTCTGTTATTCTAGCAACTTTCTAAGTTTACAACAGCAATATTTAAAATCTATCCCTGATTTTGGGCCTTTGTCCTCCCAATTATTTTTCACGTTTGTCCAGAATTCTTGGGCTAAGACGTTCAGAGGTATATATGTTAAAGATATACTTATAACTTTTAGCATCTCATATAAGTGAATAAAAGTAGGATCTCACCTGTAGCTGACTTCTGTTATATACAAAAATACCTCACACTGATCCGCATAAATGCACATATGCAGGAAGGTAACTGTTTGATATTTTGACAATAGTTACTGAGAGTCATAAAATAGCAAGGCTGAAAATACAGACTTAAGTTTACTAAATCTGAGATTGCCATTTCTTAAAATCTTTCTTGTTCTCTGAGGTATGGCAATCTTGCAGTTGGTATATATAGGTTTGGAGGGGTGTGAGAGTCTTTTCTCCTGATACTGGGGGTATACTGGGGCTTGCCACCTCTCTACAAACTGCAAGTTTAAAGGACAAAGTTGATGTCCAACATTTGCTGCTCTTTTATCCTTTACACATTTTTTTCTTTTAATTTCTGTGCTCACATTTATCAATCTTAGAATTACAACAGGGAGCCACAGAAGAAGATATCTCCTATTGCTGCAGATTAGTGAGTTAAAGATAACATTATTACATACATTTCATTTATATGTGAAATACTAGAGAGAGTACCCTTCTTGTAATGGTAGGTACTCAGAGAAATGGTTAATATTCACACAATCTATCTATATTGAAGGTATATAGGATCTCTTGTATTCTAGTCTATTATTTATTGACAGATTTATAATGTAATCCCATCAAAATGCTTCTTGGGGAAGGACTCCCCTTTAGCTGGTTAAATACATGACAACGTCTGATAAATCAAGATTTCATGCTTATACAACAGATAGTGAAACTATGCATCTAAAATAAATAGTTGTATTTTTATGCACACATACTAAAAATAACGAAAATATGACACTATCTGTAAGATCCCGCAGAAGTAACTTGAGACGGTACTCAGGAGATGAGCAAAAGGACTGATGATGAGGAACATGAGAAGAGGGGGATGAAAATAATAGTGAAAAATCAGTTAATTAGCACCTGAGTGTTTTTATAGAAAGCACTAGTTAGTAGCAGAAATTCTAAGAACAGAAATGAAAAGGGCAAGGAGTAGATTATGGTATAAAGAGAGTAAGGAAACATAACGTAGTGTTAGAAATGAGGCTAAATAACCAATCCGCTAACTGTCAGAGAGCAAATGGACAAAGGAACCACACAAGTCAAGTACCATAAAGAGAAGAAGAAGAAAACTGCTTGTTTATCACCATATCCAGTGATAAATGTGTCAGTGGCTGAATGGGTAACACACTTGCCTTTGGTGCTGTAGGTTCTATTCCGACATCAGGTTCTTGGATTAATTTCCAGTGCTAAAACTGCAAAGCAGCATAAGGGGGGGTGCTGCCCTCCTGAGAGTGCCGTCCTTAGGAAAATATGTTAAACTGAGGTTTCATCAATTTGAACTGGTTGTAGCTCAGGTGGATATAAAAGATCCCATAGCACTTAGTGAAAACATGATGGGATTGCTTTATTGTAGTTACAGTTTTCTAATTTTCTTTTATTATTTGCATGCTCATTGTATTAACACATTATACCATACTTTATACATTTTATAAGACGATTAACATGTATTCACTTTTCTGAAATGTATTACACAACCTTTTCATCCCTCACCCCTTCCACCGTAATCATTTTTATATTAGTTATTACGTATCCGTCATCTTTTTTGGTTATACAGCAATTCTCCACATCTTTATTTCCAGAAACACCAAAACCAGCAATGAATAAGATTTTATCTAACTTTTCACCTTTTAACTCCCAACCTTGCATTTTCCATAAAGCAACACATCAATATCAATGTTTAAGTCATAAACTTCTTTTAATGTTGTTGTCTTTCGGCTTTTCCCGGTTAGGGGTCGCCACAGAGGAACTCTGGTCTGCTAATGATTGGCAGTAAATTTTCACGAACGCCGAGGTGCCAGCTCAATGTTCAACCTTCAATGAAGGCATGCCCATTTATGCATGTCTTTCGAATGCCCACCCAACCACGGGGAGGACATGCAGACTCCACACAGAAGGCACTCCCCGCACTCCAGCCGAGAACTGAATGGGAGAACCTCTTGCTGTGAGGCAACAACGCTACCGCTGCACCACCACGGAATCATAAATAATTTCCAAAAAAAATGTGTTTTTTGTTTACAATCTGGAACATCAGTTTTAGGCTGCCTCTTCGCTATTACAGCTATCACACATTCTTTCATTTATCATTTTATATTGACTGTTACTTTTCACTGGCAGTTTGCCCAACAATATACACTACATGAAATCACTAGCTTTAACAAAAGACTCAAGTTTTTTCCTGCCCTTTCCTTATTTTATTTCCATTTATTCTACACTTCTGTGTAAATATAACTTTTCCAGTTTTAATTTATTGTATATAATTTCTTCTCTTTCTCTTCAAGACTGCCCTCTCCTTCCGCACTTTTATTTCACAAATTTCTTTTTGCTTAATATATATCACAGTTTTCTTCTCCCATTATTGCCATTCCATTTTAAATACATTTTTAAAAAGCTTTTCATTATACACCATACACCACTTTGTCTAACTTCCATAAAATAAATTTATTGTCATAAGATCTTCCCACAATTTACCTCTTTCTTTTTTAAGAATTCCATTCCTGCAATTTTACCTTGATATTGTTTTAACCCCTTCCCTTCATTTATTACATTTTGATCTTCTCCTGTTATTGCTGATCCAGCCCTATGATCTGAAAACTTTGCTGCACTAATTCCAGCTTTATGTCTTGTGAAAACAAAATATAATCAAGCTGTGCTTTAAGTAAACTTCTCTTATCAGTATATTCTTTCTTTTTTTTTCCATTCGAGGTCTACCATGATTTATTACCTGTTTCATCATTTATACATTTTGTGCTATTTGCCTTTCCCCTTTCTGAAATTACAATTAAAGTAACCCAACACCATAACAAATATATTTGCTATCATATAACTTTAATTTTTGCGGCATTTTTTTCTTTTATTTACATTTGCATACATCTACATTACTACCAGTCTAAAGACTCTCTGTTGAAATGTCGGCATTCAAAATGCCAAGTGCTGACAAACTGAAAAAATAAATAAAACAGGAAAAGAGTGAATGTAAAAGATGGCTCTTTTCCTTTAAACTACTTTTTTTGCAGGAGGCAAGCCCCTAATGAACTTATATAGAAAAACTCAGAGACTGCCATAACTCACAGAAAAAGGAATATTCCAAGAAATGTCCATCTCAGACTTGGTCCATTTTTCGACCATTCAGCCTCCATGTTTCGAGACTCACACTAGTAGGTCCTGACATTTCAAATGGTTACCAGTCTAAACACTTTCTGCCACTTTCTTAAATCACACACTAAATTTTCCTTGCTATCACCACCTGTTATATCTAATATTTTAATGTACTCAGGTTTTAATAATGCTGCAACACCTGAACATGTATCAGTCCCAGTTTTCTTTTACACATATCTCAAACTCCACCCTTTTCCTTTCATCTTGACGTATTATTGCAAGCAAATGACCTCTGCATCACATTTTCACTCTATTCAAATATCATCTATCTTCTAGCACTACCCCATGTTATTTACATTCAGTCATACTATACTTATATTAACGATGTCCTTTTTTTGCATTTTTTTCATCCATTTGGCCTCCATTTTCTTCTCCACACTCTTCCCCAAACATAACCTTCTACCTGTTTTTCTGACTCAGTACTCTTAGCTACCTCTTCTCTTTCCTCTGTATAAAATAACCAAAACCTGTTTCCCTTATCCATATGCTTGTCTTTTTCATTAAATAATTTTTGGGCTTCATCTATTGCATTTTTTTCTGTGCATTCAGCGTGTAGTTCCTTACCTCCACCCCATCCTTTCCTGATTCTCGTAAACCCTTTCTGGTAAGGACCAGTTACTCCCTTTCGTTTCCTTGCGTTCTCTTTCTTCATTAAGTAGTGTACAATCAAACCAAACGTGCTCCTCTCTTCCACATTTCCTACAACATGGTTTACAGTTTCTTTTCTTGGAATGTCCACAGTCCTTAAAACAGACCACACCTTTCTTTATGTACAATCCTGGATTAAATGTGATTCATCCCCAAAGGGGGGGGGGGCATGCTTTTGGATGACCCCAGTAGTTAACAATCCATTTTATTTCCATTTATTATTATCATATTAGGGGCATGCTGCAATAGTAATTTTCTGTTTTAAAGTTACATAAACGTCCTATCCCGAGCCCACACTTTTCTGTCAGCCATAACCTTTTTAATAGTATGCACATCCTGACATAAGCTTAAAAACACTGCAATTCATTCTTTATTTCAAGTCATTCTCAATTGTAATAGCATTTTTCTTTTTAACTGTACATTTAAATGTTAATAATCATAAGATGATACACTTCATCTCCATTCACATTCATTAGCAATTTTTTTCTGCTACTTCAAATGTTTCAAAAGTTATTTTACAAAAGGGTTGAGTTCCTTAATGCCCTAATGGCAGATCCACTAAATCTTAACAGCATAATAATATTTTCTATAACAAAATATCTGTTTATTTGCTATTCATCCTTTGTTTTTACCCTTACCACAGGCCTTTTTCTCCAGCATTCAACAGCTCCAGTCTGTCGCCTTTGCACCTGCAAATCTATTTCTTTCAGCAGTCTTTCACTGGAATCGGATACTACCTCTCTGTAAGTTTTTCCTTGTAACACTCTTGCAGCGCTCTGTTTACTACTCTGTGTTCTAGCCCCTGGAGCCCAACACACAGCCCATCCTTAAAACCAGTTACTCTACTGGCCAAACATGCCCCCCCCCCCCATACACATCACTGTCTACAACATCTTTCTTTCTTTCTGTCATCTTCTCATCTGAGACTATTTTGTGCATCACCACACTCTGCTGTATGGTTTCTGATTCCTCCATTTTTTGTAAGCCAGAA
>NC_056744.1:1003124730-1003144730 GCF_019279795.1 Protopterus annectens | reverse complement strand
AGCACACCAACAGTGCTAGGTTATAATGCCTTCCACTCATTTAGGCCAGTTACTTCATGGGCAGGGACTAAAGGTTGAGGTGTTTGTATTTGTTTTGTTTTTATTGTAGGTGTCTCTATTTACATCAAAAATAAATATATTTCAAGGTTGGTCAAACAGGACAATTCACTTAAGCTGCTCCATGTTCAAATCATCATAGGCAAAATCTAATACCAATTCCTTGTAAGCTACAGGTCCCCCTCTGTGACCCAGGAAACCTATACCATGTATTTAAACTTATTAGAAACACTAACCATGCAACCCAATACCATATTTATGGGTGACTTTAATTACCCTACTATTGACTGGGAATCCTATACGACACCAAATGTAGATTCCTGGATTTTGTAAACACAAACTGCCTGCACCAGATAGTCAGTACACCAACCAGGGGTACAACCATACTGTATCTGGTCCTCACTTATATGGGAGAGTGATACACAGCCCCTACTGTAATGCTAATAATATTGTCTTGTAAAAGGTTGGTAAGGTCAGACCACAAAATGGTCTCCTTTGAAGTAAAAGTAAAACCTGGATCCCCAGCTAAATCTGGAATATTCAAAAACTATTCTAAGGCTAATCTCCTGCTATTAAGTGAGAGTCTGTCAAAATTTCAAGCCCCCCATAAACCCTGAGAACACTACTGCCTATGAAAAAAATGTTCACAGAAATCCTGTACACGCATGTTAATAGCTGCACAGAGGCAGCTGTACTCACCAGGAAGAAGTACATACCCTAACTCAAAAAACAAGCCACCCTGGTGGAATCACAAAATCAATAGACTGCATAACAGGAGGAAGAAAATCATGGCAAAAATTAGAAGGTGCATCACATAGCAGGATAAAAGCACTCTCATCAAGCTAGGCAAACAACTCAGAGGGCAAATAAAGTCTACCAAAGCCAAATTTGAGGTAAGTTTGGCCCCCAGGCCAAGGACATCCGCAAAACATTTTTTAGCTATGTCTGCAACCTCAAAGGCAATGCACAATTGTGTGCAGAGCTCATTGTAAATGGAGCCACTTATACTGAGCCAGAAGATGTAGAAAACCTCTTGACTGATAAATTCAGCTCCAGCTTTACCCCTCTCTCCTCTTCAACCTTCCTTCAGGAAATATCATCAAATATAACTTCCCATACTATCACTAGGGAACAGGTCCTTAATGCTCTCTCTAAGACCAAGAACACTGCATCAATGGGCCCTGATACTATCCCAGGATGCCTTCTAAATAGCATGAAACATGGCCAATCAGGGCCTCTAGAATTACTATTTAAGTGTAGCCTCCAAACAGGCTTCATACCTCATGAATGGAGAAAGGCAACAGTCATCCCTCTGCACAAAGGGGGGCTTTCAACAGACCCTGGAAACTACAGACTCATTAGTCTCACTAGTCTTATACGTAAAGCTCTGGAAGGAATTATCATGGAGATGATCAACAGAGATATAGTAAACCTCCAGAAACTGGACCCAACACAATTTGGTTTCATCAAGGGCAGATCATGCCTACTCAACCTGGTGGACTTCTTTGAGAAGATCACCAAAGCAATGGATGAGGGCAACATTGTTCACACTGCCTACCTTGACCTGGCCAAGGCACTTAACAAAATAACCCACTCAAGCATTGTTGACAAACTCAAGAGGTTAGGTACAAACCCATATGATACCCTGTGGATAGCCAACTGGCTCACAGACAGGACCCAGGAAGTTAGAACTGGGGAGTCCACCTCTACAAAGAGGCCAGTCACAACTTGAGTCCCTCAGGGATCAGTCCTTGGACTGCTCCTTTTTGGCATTTACTTCTTAGAAGTCAAGGTCAATGTCAGTAGTCTCTGGCTGACTAAATTTGCAGATGATTGCAAATTAGGAGGTGTGTCACAAATGTTCTCCAGGAAGGGCTGACACAGACAAACAACTGGTGTCAGAGCCATGGACTGAAACTAAATGCCAAGAAATGCATAACAGTATCCTTTGGGAAGTCATCCATCCCTGGTAACTATCACACTGACAACACACCTCTTAGAGCTGACCCAGAAGTCAGGGACTTAGGGACACACATATATAATCTAGCTTTTGACCATCGTGTGTCTACAGTGGTGAGGAAATCATACTATGTTGTGCATCTTATAAAAAAGGTATGGAATCTAAATCCAAGGAATTCATTGTTCCACTGTATTTGACATTCATCAGACCTATCATTGAGTACAATGCCCCCTTTGGTATGTACCTAACCAGGCATATCCAACAACTGGAACTTCCACAGAGGTTCCTCACTTAAAGCATATAGGGTGTAAATAAAATGACCTATGCAGACCAGGGTGTAATTAAAATGTCCTATGCAGACTGCCTCAGGGCACTATCCCTATATTCTGTCTCCTACAGGCTTTTGAGGGGTGATCTATGCCTGGCACACAAGGCATTTTCAGACCCCACTCTGATGGGCCTCCTGCATATCCACAAAAGAAATAACAACAGAATTACCCATGCTAAAGACTTAAACCTTGCTTTGTCATAGAAATAGGACCTGATGGAGAGATAGGTATGTTTCTCAGGGTTTACCTTTATAATGTCGGCGTCTGGAATGTCGAACCCGCTTCCGTGAACTGTGACTTCACAAACCCTCAAATACCAAATTTCCAAACTGCAAAATCTCGCCCCCTTTTTGACCCATGTTAGCACTTGTTTGTAGGTGTGGCATGGTCTGAAATGTCGAAATTCGAGGCTTTTTCGACATTTGAAAGTGTTTGCGGTTCTGGTTTTATGGAAACAGTTCAGTGATGTGGCCGTTCAGTAATACGTGATCAACATTATAAAGGTAAACCATATCCCAGGAACTACTGCGCCTATAGAACAGGCTCCCTATCCAGCCAAGTGAAGCAGAGTTCCTCCACAACCCAATTCAAGTGCAACTTGGACAATTGGATGGGAAACCAGAAATTCATTCCTGTAAATGTTTCATCTCCCAGGCCCATGCTTAGTGGATGTTCAGGATCTGTACATAATGGTGCCCAAGATATGTGGTCCTGTGATGTGTTTCCCTGATTATGTCTTTCAGGTGCAATGTCTCATCAGTGACATCAATCCTTTTCGGAAGTGGAGACTGCAGCAATTATCATGGGTATCAGAACTTTTCAGAGATTTGTGATGCATGGTTAGGCTTAAATAGGCCCTTGTGGTGGTTAGCCTAGTAAACACCTATGAACCTATGAAACCCCAGGGATGAATTTGCAGTTTCCCATCCAATCATTCATATTATGCTTAAAAGGGTTTAATGATGGGCTCTGTTTCACTAGGATTGTCAGCTTATTCCAGAGTAGAGGAAGCCTTTGGGAGATGAACCTGTCTCTCCAGCAGGTCCTGTTAATATCGCTTCTCATGTTGAGTGGGTGCAGTGTGTACCATTTGACTTGGTAATGTGCAGCATTTCCATCAGGACAGGCTCTGAGGTTGCTCTATAAGGAAGGCAGAGATCACCCCTGAGTAGTCTGTACTACACAGAGTACAGAAACAGGGATTTTAGTGTATCAGCATAAGGCAAGTGTTGGACACCTTGAATTTTCTTTGTAAGGTGACTCTGAGGTATCTCCAATTGCTGGAGGTGCCTGGTGAGGTACACACCAAAGGGGGCATTATGCTCTATTACTGGTCAAATAAGAGAAGGGTACAGGGGGGGGTGAAAACCTATTTTTCCTGGAGGCAATGCCCTTTTTAATAAGATGGGCAATGTAGAAGGCTTTTCTGACCACTGAGGAAACATGGTGGTCAAAGGAGAGGTTGCTGTCAACTTGTATGCCCAGATCTTTCACCACCGATTAGGTATTTAAGGTGGTGTTGTTAATCTGGTACTTTGCAGGAACAGCTCCCTTGCCAAAGGGGATAATGATGCACTTTTTTACATATAACTTGAGCCTGTGACTCTGGCACCAAATGCTGGTCTGAGTAAGACTCTCTTGAAGGGTGTCAGTGTCACTAGGGTATTCTATGACTGAGCCAGCTTGCAGCCATCTGCAAACTTTGTCAGGCACACACCTTTTGTTTTGGCCTGTTCTTCTGAAAAGTACATTCCAAACAATAGGGACCCCAACACTGAGCCCTGTGTTACTCCACTGGTTACTGGTCTGCAGTTAGATGAGGAATCCCCTATTTTAATTTGTGTGTTCTACTGGTGAGCTATTTTGCAACCCACCTGACAATATACAGGTTTACATTCAGTTGGGTAAGTTTATCAATGATACCTGAATGGGGAATGGTGCTGAAGGTTTTTACTAAATCCAAATAGGCCATATGCACAGTTTTGCCATCATCTAGGGCTTTTTGTGACTGTCTTGAAGAAGTCCACCGAGTTCAGTAGACATGATCTCCCTTTGACGAAGCCAAAATGGGATGGTTCAAGAGTTTGGAGGTCTCCTATATCCTTGTTGATAAGGTCCATGATAATTTTCTCTAAGGCCTTACATATGATGCTGGTCAGGCTTATAGGTCTGTAGTTTCCGGGGGTCAGTGGAGGAACCCCCTTGTGGAGGGGATGACAATGTCAGGTTTACAGTCTTCAGGGACATACCAAGTGCATGGACTGTGGTTGAAGAGTGTACCCAGAGGTGTAGCTAACTCTTGCTTTAAGCAATTCAGGATGCAGCCAGGGATGTTGTCCGCTCCCATACACACTGTATTTTTAGCCTTGGAAAAGGCATTAAGGACCTATTCCTTATAAATTTCAGGGGGAGAACATGTAGGAGGGATGTCTTGTGGTACATGGGGTGGAGTGAATGGTGAGAAGTTCTCACTGAATCTATCTGCCAGCAGGTTAGCAATATCTCCAGGTTCAGTATATATTGTGCCATTTGATATGAGTTCTGCAGAAATCTGGGGTTTTCCTTTGAGGTTTCGAACGTAGCTGGAGAATGCCTTATGGTTACCCTTGGCTAGGTTGGCTAATTAAGATTCATAGCTGGCTTTAGATTTTTTTACTAGGTGTCTTATTTGCTTATTTAGGCCAAGGAGGGAGTCCCTTGAGTTAGGGGACTGTCTCTCACTGCTTTTATCCTATTATATAGCCTGTTTATGGTGGATGTCCTCTAAGCAGGTTTGTTGTTTTATGAGGAACTTACTATGATCCTGATGGGTACAGCTGAGTTGATGTTGTTGTGCAGGTTTTATACAAGGCTCTGCTGTAAACCTCTGCATATGTATCCTTGCCATAAGTAGGGGCAGGAGCTATGAAACTAATAATATTGTCTTGTAAAAGATTGCAGTTAGCTTTGAAAAAAATATTTTGTCTTGTTTCAGTTGGAGGCAGGTCAGACAGGATTGTTACTTCTAAGGTGACTGACCTATAATCAGATCTCACCAAGGACGACTGCACTCTTGGGGTGGTGTAATGATCACCCATGTCTATAAGCAGTAGATCCAAAATTTTTGAACCCATTGTGGGGGTGACATCTAACTGGCCCATGGCATTTCAGTTTACAAATTTCAAAGATCTCTGGGTGAGTGCGTTGGTATAGGTATAGTTGGACCAATTTATTAAAGGCTAGTTGAAGTCTCTCAAAACCAGGGTGTTTGGTAGTATATTGAGTGACTCCAGTAGGCCCAGGTAGGCATTGTGGATGTCCTGGTTCATGGCGGGGGTCCTATAACTGGAAAGGGGACTTACCTACAGTAAGTTGTACTTGGAGTAGTTCAAGGGACTCAGTCACCTTCTCCTTTGGATTTCCAGCTCTTGTTTGATGGTCTAAACGAGTGGAAGGCATTGTAACCCACTATGGCTGGGGTGCTTTCCACAGCCTTGAACCAGGTCTCTGTGACTGCACAGCTATCATCATCATCCCAGGTGAGGGCAGCTTCCAGTGAATGAGGTTTTAAGTTTAGACTCCTAGCGTTTAGCAGCATGACCCTGATGTTGGTTTTTGAGGAATAATTTACGTTGGAAATTTTGTACTTGTGACATTGCCTAAAAAAGGCAGTGGGGGGAGGCAAGACCCTTTGCCAGTATCTGAAACCCTAGGGGTGACAGGTAGAGACCATCTCTGGCCCAGCATCAAGTTCTATCTACCATATCATCCCAGGCTGTCTCACAATAGAACAAATACAAATACTGGACTTTGAAATGCTATCAATACAGTTTATTAAACACAAAGCTTTTGGGACATACCCTTCATCAGTGTGAAAAACAATTGCGTTAAAGTGACTTCATTAAATAAAATTTAACAAATCACGACACAGCCTTTCAACTGAAAATTAATAATAATCAACAGGTGTTGTGGATAATTAAGAATCAAAAGGCAAAACATTGCACTATATATAATGAGTTAAATATACAAATATAATGTATAAAAAGTATGTGGAAAACAGTATGTTAAAAATTAATTATAACAAAGACATCTGTTTTCATTTTAAAATGAGTTTTAGGCTGACAGTGGCATTTATGTCAGGATCACTGTCAGCCTTTAAGCGAACTATCCATTCATACTCCTTGACCTCTGATGTATTATTAATATCATCACCCCTTGCACTCTTATGAATAACTTCCATAACCCTGTACATAAACTCATGTTCTATGCCACAGTCGATCAAATGCTTGGCAAGAGCATTAGTGCTAATATTTCTTTGTATGTCAAAACAATGTTCTATAATTCTCTTTCAACCTTCTGTTACTCTTGCCAACATAACACGTTTCATATTTTTTACATATGGCAAGGTATACAATATGAGAAGTGTTACATGTGGCAAAATGTTTAAAAACAAAACTTTTTTTTAGTTTTAGGATGGATAAAATCAGTTTTGGTTAAAATATATTAGCAACACAAGAAATCATAACAGGGAAATGTACCAGTTTTATTTGAAATCACCCTATTATCATTTTTATTCATGTCTTTATAACATAAATGTTCTTTTAGATTTGAGCAATTCCTTTTAGCAAATTCAGGTCTATTGTCAATAATGCTCTTAAGTTTGGGCAAGGCATCTAGAATATCCCAATTATTTGAGATTATTTTTTAAGACCATTAGTTCTTCTATTAAAAGTGGTGGTGTAACATAAGAAGTCATCTCTATTTTCATGAACAGAAGCAATGCTACTATTCCTAAAGTATGGTCTTCCTGAGTTATTTATATTGTTTAAAACTTCAGATCTAATATTATGTAAGAATTGGCTGTCATAACCCATTGCACCAAATTCTTGTACCATGGAATCCATCTGTTCATTACAAACACAATCATCAGTATTTAGCCTACTAACCCTTAGCATTTGACTCTTAGCAATGCCCCTGTCTCACGATAGAGTCACCTATGACTAGGACATTTAGTTTTGTGTTACGCCCTAATGGCTTATTTGGTGAAACACTGGTGTATGTGTTTTTATGTGCACTGTGCTTATCTGCAAGTGTACTATGTAAGGTGTACTTATGTTTGGGATGCCTCTGTGCTTTGGGTAGGTTTTTAGAGGGGACCTCTGGATATGTGGGACTGTGTGTTGGTTGCATGGTTGGTGAGGGTGATAAGATGTGAGTGCTGACAACTTACTTAGTGTCAGATATACTGACTGGTGAGTGAGGGAGCTTGGATTCTTTGTTTTTATGTAGATGCACCTCTCACATGTTGAAGTAGGGTATCCTAAAAGAAGTAGATGCACCTCTCACATGTTGAAGTAGGGTATCCTAAAAGAAGTGGGTTATCAGTGTACATGAGGAAACTGTTACATTGCCTCAGGATGCCTAATCCAACTAGATTGGTAGGAGAAATGGTGGGATATTGTCCTTCCATAGTGCTAGGTAAAAGGTGGGGTCAGTAACAGGGATTGGCCAGAAATGACCTATTGGGGATGCTGTGATAGAGTAGACTACTAGCGCTGGAGAGAAGAACTAGTGAGGGTACCTCAGAGGCTGTACTGGTCAGTAGACCTATCAAGAAGCACAACCGTAAAAACTTCTACTTAAGTACAGATCACAGCTAAGGGAAAATTTAGTGAGCAGAAGCTTTGTTCCTATAACTGCCAACAGTAACTGTACTTGCATGTTTGCATGGTGGTGTGCAATGCTAGGTGTCACGCAAACCTGCCCAAATGCAGGGCTTTTAAAATAAATGAAAAACCTTACTGGTAGTTAAAATAATCAATCAAAAGCTCAGAACAGAGCTCTAGACCAACAAGTTTCAACGGATGTGTCTCTAGCAGCACACCCTTAACACAAGAGTACAGAGGGCCCTTACCAGGAAAAAGATTGCTGGGGATTAATGCTAATACAAGCAGAACTAGACACAGCAAAATTTGTGACTAGTCTATGCTAACACGGTAAAGTGCCCAGAACACAAAGCAAATACAGACAGTTGAGAACAAGCAAAAAACTATAATAAAATGCAGAAATAATCAGCAAAACAGTGGTAACCTGGTAGCATGTGCAAAAATTCAAGCAATAAAAGTCTTGTCTTTGGTTGTAAGCCTCTGATGGCTCAGGTGCTGATATCAGAGTACTGGCTAATCACCTAACTCAGAGGAGGTTGGTTTAAACAAGAGCAAACCCACACAAATGCGGGGCTTTTAAAATAAATGGAAAAACCTTACTGGTGGGCAGAATAGCCAATCAAAAGTTCAGAAGAGAGGTCTAGACCAATAACCTTCAATGGCTGGGTCTCTAGCCATACACTCCTGGTAAAAGGGAGATGGATAGCTTGGCTCAAAGTAAACTTAAATACCATTCTAGGCATAAATCAAAGCTTAGTTGTCAAAGAAACCCTATATTTGTGGAAAATGAGATAAGATTGATCCACAATAATAGTTTATGACTGATACATACTTCTTGCAGAAATCAGAGCAATCAGCAACACTATTTTCTGTCTTAAGAAACTCATTTCAGCCTGATGAGTCAGTTCAAATGGAAAGAGAGATAATTTTTCCAAAACAAAGGTGAGATTCCAAGAGGAATCACATGTTTAGTGGGAGGTCTGGTATGCAATACCCCTTTCAAAAACATTTTAACATGAGAATGTTTTGAAAGGGGAGGATACATGGGCAGACTTGCTGAAATAGCCAACAAGTATACTGTGGCAGAGGAGTAAGAAAGGTCAGAAGATAATAACTTGTGCATATATTGTAGAACCAGAGAAATACTTGCCCTAAAAGGGTCCTGGTTTTTGGCACCAACTAGAAAATATTTTCCATTTGGTAATATATGACTTCCTGGTAGCAGTTTTCTTTGCCTCCTTTAAAATCTGCCTCATGTCCTCAGAAAAGAGTTGCCTAAAATGTATTAGAAATCTATAACCCAAGCAGTTTGTTGAAGTTGTTTCACACTGTGTGTATCAAGCACCTCCTGTCCTGTGTGAGTAGGTCCTGTCTGTGAGGAAGCTTGTGGTAATTGCCCTTGACAATTTTTAAAAGATAGGAGATCCACTGATGTCTGGGCCAGAAGTAAATTACCACAATGATCTTTGGAGAGCCCTTCTGAATCTTCAGAATGACAATGGAAATCAGCAGAAATGGTGGAAAAGCATACAGGAATATTCCTGTCCAATGAAATGAAAATGCGTCTATTTTCCAAGCCTACTTTCATGGAGTCCTAGACCAGAATTTTGCTAGTTGATTGTTGCAAATATATTTATCTGAGGTCTTTCTCATCACTGGATCACGTCCTGAAAGACCCCCTCATTTAATTTCCATCCATAAGGGTCTGCCCTGGTTCTGCTCAGTTTGCCTGCCGCAACATTTTGCTGTGATACTATGTAGGATGCTTGTTGAGTGAGACTGTGCTGAAAAGTTATATCCACGGCTGTCACAGATAGTCTGTACAGGTGGTATGAGCTTGTTTCCCCTGTTTGTTTATATATCATATTACTGGAGTGTTGTCTGTAATTACTTGTAATGGTTGTAGGGACCATAGATGAGAGAGTTGAGAACATTTATTACTACCAACATCTTTTTATGTTTATGTGTTTTGGTATGTCCTTTTTGATCCCTAGACCTTGCACTTTTATTCTCATTGGCACTACTCCCTAAGCAAAGTCTGAGGCATCTGCATTTATAGATTTTGTTGGAGCTGGAAGGGAACATGTAACACTTGGATTCAAATAAAATTGGTCTGTCCACCATAGGAGTTCCCTTTTTACAAATTCCAAGACAGGAATCTGAAATGTCTGGAAATGTTAATGTTGAGACCACTCAGATTTTAGGTACCTGTGAATTCTTTTCAATTGTTTTCTGGCTATAGGAATCCTGAGAATCATGAAAAGCCATGAAACGCATTATCCTGAGAAATTCCCTTGCTAAGGTCTTGGTCTGAGTGGGAAAAATACTGAAGAATAGATATAGATATAAATCTATTTATTCTTGTGGAAGGAAAGCTCTTTGATCTGACGAACCTAGGAGACACCCTATGAAAACAATCCAATGGGAAGGATTCAATCAAAACATTTGGATGTTCTCCTGAAACCCCAGTCTGACAAGGAAATCTCTCACCCGAGTGAGAGATGCCTGACACTTTGAAAAAGACTCTACAAAGATAAGCAAGTCATATAAATATAGGAAAATGTGTATACATTGCAGTCTGCAGAAGGTTATCACTGTAACCAGACACTTGGTGAATAATCTTGGAGCAGTGGATAACCCAAAGGGTAACACAGAAAACTGAAAATGTGATCCAGGCACAGAAAACCTTCAGAAACTTTTGAAACCTGAGGCTATAGGAATGTAATGATAAGCATATTTCAAATCTAAGATCAATGAAAATAAAGGTGGAATGAGGAGTAACAGGTTACACTTTGAACTTTGGAACTTCCAGGAACTAGTTTAGGAAAGAAATATCAAAAGCTAGTTTCCATGAAACTTCCTTCTTTTGTAAAAGAAACATTTCAAATAACCTTTTCCATTTTAAGAGGGAGGGACAGCTTATATTCACCCTGAGTTAGCAGATTCTGAATGACAGAAGGGGAAAAAGAAGTTACATTGATCTGGCAGATGAGGGGGAATCCCATGAAGAGGAGGAAGAGATTCCCATTGCCATCGGTGTCACAGATGAATGACTCACAGAACTCATTCATCTGTGGCTATATGTTGCCAAAGAGATTAATGAAAAAACAGATTTTGGGGAAGAATTAAAAGCTTGAGATAGTCATTTAGACTTGTCGGACTGTCCTAATTTCTGTTGGTGCTCCTGCTTTCTTGTCATTGCTTTTTAAAAGTCTGCTTGTCAGCAGCTTGCTGTGTCTACTTATTTTCCATTGTAAAATGGTGCAGATGTAGCTGTAAACTCCTTGACAATTTTGGAAAAGGAAGGCTGAAATGTCTGTGAAACTCCCTGAATAGGTTTCCCTCTTTCATCATACTTTCTAAGGACCTCTTCAGCAGATGGTCCAGATACAACCGATCTAGCTAAGACGCAATTTAAATTTTCAGCTTTAACATCCTCAGGAAGGTTTTGTATGTATAGCCAAGCAAACCTGATAAAAGTTCCAGCAGCAGCAGTTCTGGAAGTGGCATCACCTGATTCATATGCACACTTTAAGGAGTGTTTAGTAAACTGTCACACAGAAGCAGTAAGATTAGAGAAAGATGATTTCTCCTCAGGAAATGAAAAAGAAGCTATAATGTTGCTTATGTCCTCAAAAGAAGCAAACATAAACTTTAATATGTGAGATTCATGATTAAGAATTCAAAAAAGTGCTGCAGAAGAATATACTTTTATCCCAAATCTTTCAAAGGTTTTCCCATTCTTATCAGAAAGGGAAGGATTAGGATTTACCAGATATTTAGCAGCAGGATTTAACAAAGAACTTGCTGCTGGGTCAGATCTAGGGTTAGAAAATACAAATGTGTAAGACAAAGAAACTTTATACAATCTATCTGCTTTCTTAGGAGTAGCAGGCTGGCTATCAGACAAGTTACAGTCTGGAATAAAAACATTTTCCAAAGGTAGAAGAATACGAGAAACTATGATAAGTTAAGGGAATTCAAGTTGCAATAAAATGTAATATTTCTTTAAAGACAGTGCAATATAATGTTCCCAGTGAAACAACTGATTAATTCTGGATATGGTTTCAGAAAAAGAAAATGTTTCTAAGGGACTATGAGAAGAAACACTGTTCTCAAAGTCAGACTCAGACAAACTGATGAAAAAAAAACAGAAACTGTCCCCTCAATTATTTTCATGGCCAGTGCCCTGAAAATCCTTAAACAATGAAGATTTTTTTCTTACCATTAACACCAGCACTGGAAGTGTCAAGAACTAATCCCTGAGCTAATGCCACTAAACCACTCCTCTCTAGTGTACCAGAGACAGGAGAAAATAAATGTCTAACTTTCTGCATCATTTTGACAGGAATTTCTACAGAAGTAGACATACAGTATGGCTGATTGACAAGTCATCTTTGGGGAGAGCCATTGCAGTTTGACTAAACAGGGTGGTATTCTCTGCTCCTTACTCCAAGACCAATAAGAGTGGTCCTCCCCTGCCCACAGTGGAAGACCTAGCTGAGGTGAGCATGGATGCAAATAGTGAACCGTTTTTTTTTTTTTTTTTACTTGTCTTGGGAGTGAATGCAGTGTAATGACTGGGGTATTACAGGGAAGTGCTTTTATTTATTTGCTCTTCAATGGAAGAACTAGGTTGCAGGGGACCCAATTTCTACAATGTAGCTAGCCATAGGGTTATTACAGTGAACTTTTATTTAGATTCATAGGTTCATAGATCAGTACTAGACTAAATGGCCTTATGGGCCATTTTTAGCCTAGCGAATGACCTCATGTAAAAATCAAACCCTGCATCTTGTGTTGGTAAGGTTAACTCCTTAACCATTATACCAACCTCCAAATGGAAGAGCTAGCTGGGTGGGTGGGGGGTGGGGGTGTAACTGTAATAACTCAATGGCTACATTGTGTTATTACAGTCAACTTTTTTTGTTCTCCATCAAAGAGGTACTGGCTTGTAGTATAAGCACAGAGTTCTGACTGAGACAGCTACACCTTTGGGAAGAAGATGTGGGAGCAATATCTATCTATCTATATATCTGTCTATATCTATATCTGTATATATATATATATATATATATATATATATATATATATATTTATGTATGGGTGGCATAGTAGCACAGCAGATAGCATTGTCACCTCACAACAAGAGGTTCCACAGTTCGATTTATGGTTAGAGTGTCTTCTGTGAATAGTGTGCATGTCCTACCTATGTTTGTGTGGATTTCCTATGGGTGCTCCGCATTCCTCCAACATTCCAAAGAAATGCAATAGGTGGATTGGAGACTCTAAATTGGCCATAGGCATGAGTCTGCATATAAGTGTGTGGTGTGGATAAACTACCATGGATGGCTAGCCACCCAGTGATGCAAACCTTGGCTCTAGATGATTGTCACTTTTGCATTGAGACCGCGACCCCATGTGCAAAAATGGGCAAAAGGGGTTGTGGATGGATGGATATAAATATATATATTTGTATGTATATATTTTGAGGTTGCCAGAGAGCACAAAATGATGTCAAGAAGCCAGGTATAATGGGGAAAATGTTGTAAAAGAATGTAGATTTTCTGGGATATTTTGTGTGATAGTAAAGGACAGGATAGAAGAAAACAAAGTTAGCAATTTAGATGGTGCCTGCTACTGTTCCCATGTCTATTTAACAATAGACTGGAAAACATCAAGGGCTCACCCTTATACAGGCTTGAAAAACTGAAGGTAATGCCAAGAGGGGTAAGAGTATATAAACATGAATGTAAAGTAAATAACATAAAAAATGTAGTGATGTCCTACAATTATTTGATATTCATATATAGATATTGTCACATATAAATTGCATACATTTGTGGAATGTTATGGAATGTATATAATAAAAAAACACTTCACCTCCAGACTAGTTAGACAAGATAACAATCTGGAACTCCTCCATGTCCAACTTACCATTAAAAAGACCACTTATCATATCATGGCTAATTAAAGGACACCCTCTATGTCCCCCTCAGCCCATAACTCCTGTGTTACTAATATGGATTCCCTGTACATTAAGCAAACATCATTCTCCTAGGAGAATTAAACTACCCCTCCAATGACTGAGAGATGTACACATCCTTTAAAATATATGCGTAGAAATTTCTTGACTTCAGTGCAAACTCTCTGGATCATTTAGTCCGCACCCCAACAAGGGGTGATAAAATTCTGGACTTGGGCCTCCCCATTATGGGACAGCTTTGATCCCTAACAAATGTTACACCCTCCCTTGTCAAATTGGACTACAAATTAGTCACATTCATCTGATTACTGAAGCCCGAAGCATCATCCAATACCTTGGTATTTAGAGATTGTGCAAAGGTTCAGCTACTGAAACTGAATTTTAATGTGGCTAAATTCAACATACCCTTCCAATTCACTAACCCCACTGCTTATGCATAATTTTTACTGCCAAATTCTATGCATGTGTGAATAGCTGCATATTAATCTATCTCAGTAATAAAAGAAAAAAATCACTGCATGTACTACTATCATTTTAACTTTATTTGTGTTTCCTGTTCTTTTAGCTCATCAGTTATCATTAAACGCAGTGACATTTGCTGTCAGCTGAGATTTTCTCATCATCTGCAACTTAATATCTGATTTTACAGTATGGGTGAGATTTTGGCTTGTATCATTTAAAAAGATATATATATATATATATATATATATATATATATATATATGTATATATATATATATATATGTATATATATATATCAAGTGTATAAATTCTAGTACTTTGTTTTAAAACATCATATGTCTTATACATTTCCAAATCTAAAACAAAAAAAAAAACTTTTCTAGATCAATAACAAAATTCATCCTAAAAAATCAGTAGATTAATTCAATTGCAGAGCTTCATTAGTCTGCCCTGTGTCAAATGTTTATAAAAGGAACAATATCCACAATACACCTTGCATAAAATATAATCATTCATTAAATTGCTTCTGTAAATAAAAACTTTTCTCCCTGTTGTACCATAAATATATTTTCCTCCTCTTATGTCACTCTGACAACCCTCAGAGTGCCACCCCAGTGCCCCACATCCTACCAGTACTCCAATCAACACCACCCCAATCCAATGCCTTAATTTGAGCCAGGGACAGTGAGAATCATAAAGGCATTATGGCTGGATGTTGCTGTCCTTCTTCAAGCTGGGGAGGGGGTCATATTATTTGACCTACTCTTGTTTCTCACTTTCCCCTCCATCGAGGTTCCTGTGGTTACATCCAAGGGTCATGTGTAAAATAGAGATATTCAGTATTTCGCCTCAGCTCTATGGCAGCTCAGCCATGTCACCTTATAAATTTCTCCCTTTGGACCACAACTCCCAGCACAATGTCCCCAGCCTTCACCAGGGATCATCATAGGGGATGTCCACAAGACCAACATCCTTCCCAGGGATACTAACACCCATCCCTCCCTGTAAGTCTGTCAGTCACCCAAGCCACTAATGAAATTTGGGTCAACTGAACCATAGTCAGGGCTTTAACCCTGTATACCACCAGAGTAGTTAAGTGCACCATTAATATATTTGAATTACTAGGACCATGGCGGGGTCCAAGGGCCCCATGTTTGATTCAATCATCTATCTATAATATTTATTATTAATCATGAAAACATTGTTCACTAAAACTATTTCCAGCAATAGGCAGAATTTATTAATCTTATTAATAAATAAATCAGCATTCAATTCTAGAAAGCATCTAATGGTGTTTGACCTCCTGTGAAGAGCCTGACAAGATAACAGCTTAAGCCAGAGCTCCTTACTGGCCCAAGGGATAAAAAAAAATATATATATATATATATATATATATATATATATGTATAAAGCACAAAAGTAACACCAGCTCTGAAAAGATGCTGGAAGAAAATGCAGCAACAAATATTTGAGGATATAGTTGAAGTCCTGGGTGAAATTCTCATGATTCTAGGAAAAGTATCAGGAGATACAGATTTTCTGGCAGGAATAATGAAACAGCAGCAGAAACCAACAGAATGAATGCAAGCAGAATCTCAGAAAATATATACCAAAAGAAAAAGAAAAAAATACCTCCAGTTAGAAAACCTGTAGGAGCTTCCCAAAATAACTAACTTCAAAGTAAAAAAACAAAAAGAAGCTCCAACAACCAAGGCGGTCTGAATAAAAGCAGTTTTAATTCACACAGTAAGCACTTTGAAACAAAAGGTTCTTCGTCAGATTGAATAAAAGAGCATCATGCAATTCAAGTTAATATACTATTACACAGCCAATAGAAACAATGTATTAATCATCTAGGTAAATCTCTAGATTTCAAGACCGGCCTTAAAGAGACCCTGTCATTTAACCTTGGCTTCCTATCTGCACACAACTTACAAATCCATTATAGTTCCCTTTCTTCAGTGAAATTAACAAAATTACCACCTCTCAGTCCTTTGTACACAATTTCTAACACCATAAACTTAAAGTAGTGAGAAGAACCTGATTGAAAAACATGATTAGCTAGGGCATTTGTTAAATCAGCCCTTTTTATAGCATATTTATGCTCGCAAATACATTCATAGAGCATTCTATTTGACTTCCCTAAGTAGAAACTTTCGCCTACTGTGCATGTATCTAGATAAATAATATTTCTAGTTCTACAGTGTGCATAGAGATTAAACATAAACTTCTGTCTAGATATAGGGTGTATAAAGACATTGGCTGTATCAATAGAAGGACAGTATCTACAATTCCCACAGGGTAGAGTGCCAACAATCTGATCTTTAACAGGAAACTCTGTATGCATCAACTTAGAATCCTTATAGCACAACCTACATTTAAGGGATTTCTTATTTTTATAAGTAAAGTTGGGTTTAACACCCACTATATCTTTAATCCTATCATCTGTAGTTAAGATGCCCCAGTTTGCATTCACAATGTCTAACCCTCCTAAAATCACTAGCATAGGGTAGAACCAATGACATAATATCAGGTTTCCTAGTAGCAGAGTCACGATCATCTACTGTCCCATCTGAGAAATAGGGAAGGGCCGAAGTCCACCTCAAAACTTTTATATCATCCCTCATAGTACTAATCTCACTTATACTATAGCCCCTAGAGACAAAATCAGTAGACAGTTTATCTAAATCATTACTAAAGCCATCTTCTGTATTATTTAGACGGGAAATCTTCATCCCCTGAGTTTTCATGATATTCCTATCTAAACCTAAACCTTATCACCACAATAAACAGAACATGCCGGAGGGATAGATTCCTGTCCCAGAGACTTCCCATGCTCTGGAATAAACTGCCTATCTATATCAAACAAAGCTCCTCATTAGCACTCTTAGAGAAAAATCTTGATGATTGGATGGGAAATAGGAAATTCACCCCTGGGATCACCTCTGTGGCTCTGCTCGACAGAGGCACAGGAAAATAATTTTCTTGGGTGGCAAAAGCCAGGGTACCTTTTTGGCTGGGCTTGTATAGGCCCCAGGGCCGATAGACTAGTACCTACCTATGAACCTATGAACCTATGAACCTATGAACCTATATACATGGGATGGATGCATACTATCAAGCCTCACAATATTGCTTCTTCTACAGGGCTTTCTGTATAGTCTAGTTACAAAGTCGCCCTCTGTGTTTTTAGTCACTTGCACATCAAGAAAAGTGATTTCTGTAGCTGAAACATGACAAGTAAACTTTACAAATGATATGGTAGTGTGTAGATAACCAACAAATGCTAGGAACTGCATCTCAGCCCCTCCCCAAAATAAGACCACATCGTCTACAAACCTCCTGTAAAACAACAGCGAGGTCTTGTACACATTATTAAGAACAAATTGTTCCTCCCGTATAGCTATTGGCACAAGAAGTGCCCATAGCTATGCCAACTTTCTGTAGATAGCATCCATCCTGAAACATAAAGATGCTGTTCTCAAGGACAACTTCAAGAAAAAGACATATAAGATCAATTTGCTTAACACTGTAATCACTATATTTAGTTAAGAATGATTTTATCATGTTAATACCATACAAATTAGGGATACAAGTGAACAAATATTCAGCATCCAATGTGACTAGAAGGCAATTGTTCAAATCAGAGGCATTAGCCTGTGTAAACTGATACAGGTCCCTAAGAAAATGCTTAGTATCATTAAGAACTGCAATGACTTTACTAAGAATTGGGCGCAGCTGCTTGTCAATATAAATTGAAAAGGGCTCTGTTAGGCATTTCCTACCTGAGACAATAGGCCTAAAAGGTGGTGAAACAGGATTTTTGTGCACCTTAGGAAGACCCTGAAAAACGGGTATTACAGGGTGTTCAACATTTAAATAATGTACTAATTGCTCCATAATAAGAAAATTGTCAAGACAGTCATGAATATAAAGAAAATAGAACATTGTATATCCCATATATAGTCTTGGTTGACTTTATCATACACTTTAGAGTCATTAAGCATATAAAAAAACAGAATTAACATAAAACTCACGATCCAGTATTACAGTAGATCCACCTTGGTCTGCTTTCTTAATGACAATAGTGTCATCATTTTGTAAGGTTCGTAAAGCAGCCTTTTCTTCCCTAGTTAAATTATACAAATCATGGCCTGCTACATTAGCAGAGCCAGAAGATGGACCAGATAGTAAAGTAAATAATTCACTTTCACATTTCTTGCCAAATACTTCTAATACTGGATCAGTAGGTGGTTGAAACATACTAGGCTTTTTAAAAAGCGAAGCACTACTCACAGTATCACTGTCATTAAAATACATTTAAGAGAAACATTTCTAATAAACATTTTCAGACTAACAACAACTTCTGAAAAGTCAGACTTCTCAGCTGGTACACAAGTTACTCCTCTTTGAAGTAGCATAATTTCAGTTAGAGACAGTCCCCAGGATTCATGAAGCTTGGCGCAAGGCCGGCGGTAGGCTTGCGCCGACAGTGCGGCGTGAAGATGGCGCAGTAGCTCCAAATGCATATTAATGAAGGCGTGCTGCCACCACAGCCACGTGCATAGGAAAGGAGCGTGAGTGCATAGGGCGTGTCGAAGTGCCGCATGGAGGGGTGGACATGCCAGCTGTCGACGTGCAACCTAAAATGCTTGCACATAACAACTTGCAAGATAGTAATCACATCTCTCAGTGTCCGTGAATACTGAAACGTATGCAAAGCATGCAAGATAGTTCCTGCGAACACAAAATGAAGAAGCAAACACAAATGCACGGTAGGGAATAACTGGTCCCTATCCCACGAACAAATGACATGGAAAACCATGTGCCTGTAGTCCAACGCAGTGTAGATAGCTATACCAAGTGGAAGTGAAACGCATCATATGTTAGCGTGCCGCCAATAGGTACATCCAGCCCAATGGTTAGGGTCACCAGCTGATCCATATTGTGAGGGAGGGTACACAGCTGGGCAGATGTGTCCATAACAAAATACACGATAAATGTACATATCTAGTGACTGTATGACCGAATCATATCCCACAAGGCATGTAATAGTCACATACAAAAGGTATGTCCGTATTTCACATACCAAATGTGACAGGAAATAGAATAAGCATGTAAACGAAACAGAAGGAGCATGTAAACTGCTACAACAGTAAGGCAACATATAGGCTGAAAGGAACAGCATTATCCATACCGTTGAATGTGGGTACGTGTTGTCCAGTACATTCGGATATGTGTCCGGAATATATCCCATCCTGGACATAGGAAAAGGTGGCATCCTACCAATGATTAGAACAGTCTGCCAAAATCCACACATCAGCAGTACAAGCCGAACTTGTCAGGATGTGTCACAGTTGAACGGGTATTACCCGGGTATACCAACCATGTAATGAAAGTTAAGTATGGGCGTGTACCTATGTGCGTGAGGTATAGCATGTGGAAAGCAAACATGGCAGGGTAGTCCACACAACCATACAGGTACCTGAAATATGTAGGGTATGCAATGTGTTACTCTGACCGTGTCATGGGCCAACAACCAAAGCAGTGATGGATGGAGT
>NC_056744.1:1003117230-1003119730 GCF_019279795.1 Protopterus annectens | reverse complement strand
AATCAGTTTCGTGTACCCAATTAGCATGGACGTCCATAGTTATGTATCAGAATGTAACAAAGTCCAACTAAACACTTCCAGAACTAGTGATATTAGGGGAACAGGTGGCGGAATACAGGTAATGACAGATGACAACAAGTATGAGTCATAAGCAGCATGTACCTCGACAAACGTGAATGAATACATATGCTCTGTGACTGTGAATGTGTCTGGTTAATAGAACCAATCATCTAAATGTGTCCCACAGGATGTTATGCATTGTTCCTGATACAGTGTTCATTCACACCCATTGGTATGTGAGTTCTGCTACTGATGGAAAGTGCATAATTTGCTGACCACCTCAGGTAGATGATAGCATAATAGAAGAGGTTCAACACCCGTATGCCTGCGAGGGACACACCCGTCTGGGCAGTTGTGTCCTGAAAAATGACAGTTATGGCACATGGCCTGTGAGTTCAGGAATGGAGGCTATATAGTGTGTGTAGTGGTGTCAGACATCAATTTGTTGTATCAGTAATAGCTATATGTAATAGGAAACAGTATTATCAATTATAATGCTACATGAATAACCTTAACGTATGCAAACCATGGAAGTCGTCCGTTTACTACTGTCTGTGGGTATGTGTTGCCTTGACACATGTGATAGCTCTACATATAGGGCCGCCACCATTCTGAATGGCCAAAGTGGAACCTGATCTGTAGAACTGTCAGATGTACCAGGGCAGAACATACCTACAGTCATGCATATTACAGAAATATACATATTGGAACAAATCAAAGCGTAGTCTAGCAGCAGTATAGTTGCTTATGCTACTACATATGACATATCGACGTGTCAGGTATACAAGACCTGTAACAAGCAACCAGTACAGACACCTACAACATAAGAATGTTCCCTAATCAGGACAGTTGCAATGGCTAGAGTATTGTCCATACCACTCAACTGTCCCTGAATGTCAGGTACGTCCCTGAGTTTGACTGAAAGTCTAACTCTGTCCTTCTTAATCCCTCCTAAAATTAGTGGCTGTTGAAGGAAAGGTGGTGAATTACACTTACTGACTAATGACAATAAGTAAGACTTATAAACAACTGTTACTTCAGAATATGTGTATTAAGTCATATGCTCTGATTCTGTCAATGTTTCAAGTTAATAGCACTACTTTTGTAAAAGTGTCCCTGATTTTTCTTGACCTGTCCCTGATTCTGAAGAAATGTGTCCCCGATTGGTGGAGAGTTCTGGTATTGTCACATGAGATATGTGTGATGAGGGACTGTCCCATGCAAAGTGGGAAAGGTGTCACACCTACAGTCTCCCGTCGTGCAATCTGAAAGGTGGTCAACGTGCAGTAGGTATGCGGTAGCATGACTCAGCAGACAGCTGCGTTAACAAACTCAAGTCACATGTCAGCATTGCAGAGTATCGGTTCCCATGTATCAGTCAGATGGGAGCAGATCATATGAGGAACACGCATATAATATGATTACATCACTGGACAGGCCGCCGAGTCCATACAGTCGAACGCCTGCCGTCGCAAAATGGTTACACATACCCGATACTGTAGTCATGTAGTCCAATGTAATACACATCACAAGGGATCGCACACACCCAGCGTGAGTGACAAATGTAAGCGGAAATGTCGGAGAGCGAGCGGCTGTAAGCGTGTTTGTCTACCAGTATGCCAGTAGTGCACTGTCAAAGAAATGTGGAGTCTAAACGTGTATAAGGTGCTGTGACCAGAGGTCAGCAGTGCTTAACACTGTGCAAACCCACGCACAACAGCTCCCACCTGCTGGACTGTGCCTTACCCGGTCTGTATCCAAAGGCGTCAGCCTGTCCACAAACAAAGAACATACACGTGATGGTAGAAGTACCCTGCACACATAGCTCATGTGAATTAACAATAGACCATGGCATATGTACAGACAATAGCCCACACACACACCATACAGCGCAGACATCCAACAGTATAGCAATGTACTGGCAGATATGTCCGGACCACTGGTGTATGCATGCCTGGCTGTCCTGTGCTTCAGTGTGTGAGCATGCCCAGTATGACTGTTATGCATGTTGTTGACCGACAATACCGTCATACCGTCATGTGTGTGAGCATGCAAAGTATGGTCAACTGTATTGCATGTGTCACATGTCCATATAGTTAGTACTGTGTTGCTGACCCCTCCGTTCTACACAGACAGGTGTCATGCTGTGTCTGCAGGGTAGCTAATGGTCATGTGGCATTAACAGTTGCTACATGTCTGCATAGCGTGGGGGGACATGCAACCACAACCACAGTCCTACACAGCACCATGGGTGGTGCACATGACTCTCACATGTGTAGGTGTGACAGGGGCACAGCCAACAGTTGTACACATCTGCCGCTACTGTACTGGTATGCCGGGTACTCCATGTCAGTGTGTGGACCTACCTAAATTGCTGGTTGGAGGGATACCAGGGTACGTCAGTTCCCAGCTTTAATTACCAGCACAGTGGTGTTGGATG